>NW_005871097.1:7156095-7199029 GCF_000147115.1 Myotis lucifugus
GTGCGCGTGATGAACTGCATAGTCCATAAAGCCGTATTCTTTGTCTACACACCTAATGACAGCGACACCATAGGATCTGGGTGATGAAATGGAAATGATTGCCCTAACACCCGACAAATGCTTTCTGAATGTTGGAAGAGTGATGGGACCGGAAGAGAATCCTGTAGCCATCTACTGCACGAGTGAGCCACCTCCCAACCGCTCCTCTGTTCATCACTGGTGCGCATTTCCCAGCACAATGGTGAGCACACAGCTTTGTTTCCAACAGCAGTTTCAGGAAAACAAGCAGAAAGGTGCTGTCCCCGCCTGTAAGTCGAGGGGGATATTGCTAAGGTGATGATTAAATACTAATGAGAATGGGAGCTATGGTGGGAAACTTCACACCATCAATCTTTTAAAAAAAAAATAGGTTTCAGAGAGGAAGGGAGAGGGAGATAGAAACATCCATGATGAGAGAGAATCATTTATCAGTTGCCTCCTGCACGCCCCCCACTGGGGGTGGAGCCTGCAAACTGGGCATGTGCCCTGCCCGGGAATCACACCATGACCTCCTAGTTCAGTGGTTCTCAACCTTATGGCCCTTTAAATACAGTTCCTCATGTTGTGACCCCAACCATAAAATTATTTTCGTTGCTACTTCATAACTGTCATGTTGCTACTGTTATGAATTGTAATATAAATATCTGATATGCAGGATGGTCTTAGGCGACCCCTGTGAAAGGGTTGTTCGACCGCCAAAGGGGTCGTGACCCACAGGTTGAGAACCACTGTCCTAGTTCATAGGTAGATGCTCAACCATTGAGCCACACCAGCCAGGCTACACCATCAATTTTAACGATGGGGAGTCTGAGGTTTGCTGAGGCCAGGGAGTGTCATGGAAACTCATGTGTTTTGTTTTTTTTAATGTTTTTATTGATCTTTAGAGAGAGAGGAAGGGAGAGGGAGAGAGAGAAACATCAATGATGAGAATCATGGATTGGCTGCCTTCTGCACGTCCCCCACTGGGGATCGAGCCCACAACCTGGGCATGTGCCCGGACCAGGAATCAAACCAGTGACCTCTTGGTCACTAGGTCAATGCTCAACCACTGAGCCACACTGGCTGGATGCAACTCATGTTCTTGTATGATCACTGCTGGCTGTTGCCTGCCTACTGGGGCCTTCCTTCTGCTGGTCGGGTTGGGGGTGGGGCACCGCCCCAGGAGGAGAAATGGACAGAGAAAGGGGAGGCAGCGGGCACGGGTGTTCCTCTGGCTGCGTCAGCCATCACGCCTGCCTGTCTTCACTGGCAGGAGGCGAGGATGAGGGAGATTATGTAGCATTAGGGCAAGAGTCTCGGCGCCGGGGACCCGGATGTCCTTATCAGCGTTGCCACTTGCTGTCTGTGCAACCCTGGGTGAGCATCCCCCCCCCCTCCAAGGCCAAATGAATGAAATTGCATGCTAATGAGGCTGAATAGCTAGCTCACACGACCGTGGACCATTCGGAAGAAAAATTTCCACAAAAATGCTTTATCCAGGGTTAAGTCTGTCAGGATATTAGCTGTCCTGCCACATGCTTTGATTTGTGTAATGTGCGACTTAGCGAGGCCATCCCCGCCCATCTGTGCGGTATGTGCCATGGTCCAGGGGGTTTGCAAAGGGAAGGGATGGAGGGAGAGGGAGGCAGGAAAGGTGAAGGAGAAATGATGGAGGAGGAAGGAAGAGAATGGAGGGGGGGGAGGTAAAGGAGGAGGGAGGTAAAGAGAGAGGCAAGAGCCCAGCCAGCGTGGCTCAGTGGTTGAGCGTCGACCTAGGAACCAGGAGGTCATGGTTCGATTCCTGGTCAGGGCAGAAGGCTCCGATCCCCGGTGTGGGGTGTGCAGAAGGCAGCCTGGTCAATGATTCTCTCATCATTGATGTTTCTGTCTCTCTCTCCCTCTCCCTTCCTCTCTGAAAGCAATAAAAATATATTTTCTTTAAAAAGAGAGAGGCGAGATAGAAGGAAAGTGAGAAGAAGTCGGGAGGAAGAAGGGCCAGGGGGGATGGGGAGAGACGAGAGGAACTAGTGAAGCTTGTCTTGTCTTCACTCAGAGACCCATTCTATCAGCACTATTCATGGGCTCTGGGCAGGTAGCTCAACCATCTTAAGATTGCCACCTGCAATGTGTAGATAATTTAACCAGCCTCTCAAAAATACTGCGGAGTAATTTTCTAAGACAAAAGAAGAAGAAGAAAAAAAAGGACACTTCAAAGTAAATCCAGAGCGCACACTCCCCAAAAGATCCTAGTGACCAAGACAGCCCCGAGCAGTGGGAGGGAACGGAGTGGTTTGCGGTGCGCATGTCCAGGGAGCTGTGAGGCTTGCACTTCACATGATTTAGCTCAGTGGTTCTCAACCCTCCTAATGCCGCGACCCTTTCATACAGCTCCTCATGTTGTGGTGGCCCCCAATTTCATGGTTACAAATGGAACATAATGAAAGCATAGTGATTCATCACAAAAACAATATGTCATTATAGATGTGTTTTCTGATGGTCTTAGGCGACCCCTGTGAAAGGGTCATTCGACCCCCAAAGGGGTCTCGACCCACAGGTTGAGAACCGCTGATTTAGCTGCATTGCATCGCATCTTTGGAAAGACAACGATCAGCTCCACAATATGTATCTCTTGGCCGAAGGCGCCATCTCTCACAGGAGCTGCTGCTGCTGACAGTGGCGGGAGCTGGTGCCTGGCAGTAGAGAGGACCCTGCAGGGGATCACCCCTGCCCTCAGGCCTCTGCCCTGGACTTAGACGCTCGCTTCAGCAGCGAGTCCACGGCTGCAGAACAGTCACTTATGCCTCAAGCCCTGAACCATGGCCTCGACTTCACATTTTAACAAAATGACTTAAACGAACCAGATATAATCACTAAAACTCAGACAGTTGTCTCATACGTGGGTTTTTGGTGAAAGCTCAGTGTTTTGTTTTGTTTTTTAATGTTCTGTCCTATTGTCTCCTCTAGACCATGAAAATTTCCAGAAATTTCTTTTTCTTTTTGCATCAAAAGCACCTATTTTGAAGTGCCCCTCACACTAAACAAGTGGCATCAAAATCCTTTATGCTACTTAAGCTAGGTCTCCATCAATTGTTCAGAAAGTACGTGACCTGCTCATTCACCACTTTATTTTTAAAAAATATTTTATTGATTTCAGAGAGGAAGGGAGAGGGACAGAGAGACAGAAACATTGATGAGAGAGAATCATTGATGGGCTGCCTCCTGCACGCCCCCTACTGGGGATCCAGCCTGCAACCCGGGCATATACTGCATAATATACCATGGAATACTAGGCAGCAGTAAAAAACGAAGAATCTCTTACCCTTTGAGACAGCATGGAGGGACCTGGAGAGTATCACGCTAAGTGAAATAAGTCAGTCAGAGAAAGACATGATCTCACTCATATGTGGAATCTAATGAACAAAATAAACTGATGAACGGAGTGGATCCAGAGACTTGGAAACATGGAAGAGAGTAGGGAATTTTGGGGGGAAGGCGGGGGAGGGTGGGTGGGAGGTAATCAACCAAAGACCTGTATGCATATATGCACAACCCATGGACACAGACAGTGGGGTGATGAGGGCCTGGGGCGGGGGATGGGGGTGGCCTGGAAGGGGCTGATGGGGGAAAAAGAGGGACATATGTAATACTTTCAACAACAAAGATTTAAAAAAAGAGAAAAGAAAAAAAAACTAGGGCATGGACATCTATGGAGGGAGGGCATTGTACTGCCTACAATAAGCATTCACTAGGAGAATGAGACAAAGATGTACTATTTTAAGTCATCAGCTCAGTCACTTGGGCATGCCAAACTGCAGAACTGAAGAATATGCAAATTATTTACAGAAATAATTCGGTGCTGGGCGCTTGGCTTTGTGACCAAGACCAGAAGGGGTGAGCACTGGCAGCCCTGACTGGCGTGGGCCTTCCTGGGAGCCGGATGCTGTCTGCGCGCCAGAGGAGAAAGTGACATCAATGGTGTGGGGCCACCTCATGGGGGAGAAGTTCACGGTGCAGGAAGCTTGTCATGGAGCCCAGTGTGGCCTCAAAATCTTGGGGCTGCTGTTCTGTTTGCTTTGCTCTGGTTTTTAAGGTCTCTGGGGTTAGAAACCACAATCTGAGTTTTACAATAGTGTTTTCCCCCCAAAAAAATAATGCTTCCTTTATACTGTTTCTATGGGAAAAAATATCTAGGATTAAAAAAAATTTTTTTCAATTACAATAAAACAGTATTTCACTGTCTCCTGCACGCCTCACACTGGAGATGGAGCCCACAACCGGCGCATGTGCCCTTGACCGGAACCAAACCCGGGACCCATCAGTCCACAGGCTGGCACTCTATGCACTAATCCAAAGCAGCTGGGCAGGTGGTTTCTAATATATGATTTCCATACCTGTTGTTGCCCTTTAAGCATTCCCAATATGCAAAAATAAAAATGTTCCATAATTAAATTTTTCTCTCCTCAAGCATTAAGTCCAGAGTAGTTATATTCATTAAAGGTCAAACAGAACTCAAGCTGTTTAAAGAGCAAAAAGCAGACTAGAAATGCTGAATATTTCATCAAATATATTTGCTTAATTGATCCTTTCCATTGTATCCGTGTACACAAGGCTCACAAAAAGACACATTTCCTGGGAAGTTGAATTTCAAGGGTTTGTTTCCAATCATGGATGGTTCTAGAAAACACAGTCTTAGGTTTGTTTTGTTTCCTGGGTAACACCCCTTCATGCCTCATCATTTTGCTCCTACACATGGAAGAAGCTCCTGAAACTACAGTGTCCATTTCAGGGTGAGGGCATGCCTTGAGCAGACATCCAAAAGAAGGATCTATGTTGGATGCTTTTCCCTGGAAGGAAATTTAATTTGAGTTAATAAAAATAGCAGGAAGGAAGAAACAAAATGGAAAACTCGCTGAAACTTAATTCACTGCAACATAATTGTTGTCTAGCAAGTTTATCTTGGGCCCCTACCACAAGACTTAAGTTTCTGAAAATATCTCAAAAAGACTTTAACCCAAAGACTGTGACATCATATAGCTCCCAGTTAGATTTATATGTTTAAACAATTCTGGATGATTTCTGAAATTTAACAATGGGTAAGACTAGAAATATAGCACAAATGAGGTTTCTATAGATTTAAAAAAACAGAATCTCTTGTCCTTAGGTGCAAATTTAGGTTACTAAATATTGAAATTACTTTGATACAAAGAGAGCCAACCCTCAATGTATCCATAGCCAAGGTTAAACCATAAGTTGTGTCTATGTCCTCATTCCCTGCTGAATTCCCTGTATTTCGAGAATATTGTGTTTTAAATAATCATCAAATGTAGCCTTGAACCACAAAGCCACACGCAGAAATGAGAGCAGCCACAGTAGGTAGACTGCTGCAGCAACAGGCATACAAAGCAAGAAGAGATATATTCACTCCATATGCAGGCTCAAGGGTTGGTATGGAAGCAGAGAGGGAGAAAGGAGAGACCCACCAGGAAGCCAGGCCTGATTCATCTAACCAGCCAGCCCGCCTGCCCCTTTTGAGAGGAACTGTCCTAGGTCCTGAAATAGGCATCGGCTAAGCCTTGATTCCCCTGATGACAATAGGAAATGTTCACTAGTCATTGGCATTGGCTAAAGACACAATCCTTTTCTCGCCTCCTGCCACCATGAGTCACTGTGCGCTTTCTGCTTCTGGCCTGGGACAACTCTGTCTGAAAGGGGTAAGTCAGAATCCCTGAAGCTCAGACAGGAAGCTGTTTAAAGGCTTAATGATTTACTTCCTTTCAGTATTCACCGCTTCTTCACCACCCACTCCACTTCCCAACTGAGAATGATTGCAAAGTCAATAGTACTTGTAAATAGGAATCTTTATGTCTTCTGCACACTACAGAACTCTATTTTCATGTTAACTGCCTCCTCCTCACTTAGTAACTGGAGATTATTAATTATGCACATGTATTCTGTTTAGTTATTACTAACCTGAGGAGTTCAAATCACTAACTTCCTCCGCAAATTAGCTCATTTTTGTTGAATCAGACAGAAAAAAATTAGTAATCTTTTAAAAATAGTTACATTAATCCACTGACATGAACATTTCCCCCCCCCAATTTTTACAGGGCTCAACTAATTACTATATCAAGCCCTTGAATACATTTCGTCCCAGCATATACTTTCAGGGATTCCTGTTATCTATTACCATTTTTAAGGACTAGAGAAACCATCTAATTAAGTACATGATGGGTTGCTTGTGCCTGTGTAGATTAACCTCAGTGTTCCTCACTTCTGCACCTCACTTTGATCATCAACACCTCCAAACTGCCGCATTGGAATGTTCTCAGTGACAGACTTAAAATATCCTCTGATTCAACTCTAGAAAAAGACATCTGACCAGTAAATCACACAGCAGACACACTTCTTGGTCAGGTGTCTGTCAGGATTCAAATAGGTCCAGGAAGCATATTCTGGAAATATACTGATTGATCCGGATCCCTGGAAAGGCCCATCCAAATTCAAGTCTGTGCCGGGGACACAGTGCTAAGGGGTTCCAGATGAGACCACTCCAAAAATTGCTGCTTTGACATACGGATTCTTTTGAGATAAGAGCCACTGAAAAGCAGCCAGAGCTCTAAAAACAGGGCACACATTTGCCTTTTGTGAAGGAAATGTCCATTCATAGAGATGCATCCGCTCCCTAACCAGGAAGAAGACTCTTAACAACTATTGAGGGAGAAGGCTCTGACTTAAATAAAGATGTTTCCCAGTGAGCTGCAGTAAACTTCATTCTCAGTGATAAAATACCAGATGCATTCCGACAAAGCCATGCATAAGGCAATACTCTTCTCAACTAATCGACAGCAAAATAATCGATGTTAATGGATAAATTGGTTACGTACATATTTTAGAATACCATGAAGCTACAAAAAAATCAATTACATTGATATGTACTGACAAAGACAAAGAATCACAATACATTGTCAAGTGAAATAACATGAATTTTCCAGGATGATTCCATTAGTACTAAAATGGGAGGGAAATGGTGTATGTGCGTCTATGTAAAAAAATTTTGTGAGTTTATCTCAGCCAACCTGTCAGGGAACCAAAATCTCAACGCATTGAGATAATGCTCCAGAGAATGGCAGTTTTGCACCTTATTTTATACATTACAATCAAAAGAGAAAAGGCAGGTGGGAGGTAGGAGCGAGCAAAGGGTGGGGGAACACCTCTGGAATTAGATAAAAAGTAAAATGAGCCCTAGCTGGTCTGGCTCAGTGGATAGAGCATCGCTCAGCCTATGGACTGAAGGGTCTCAGGTTCGATTCCGGTCAAGGGCACATGCCTGGGTTGAGGGCTCAATCCCTGGTGGGGGGCAGGCAGGAGAGCCGGTTAATGATTCTCTCTCATCACTGATGTTCCTATCTCTCTCCCTCTCCCTTCCTCTCTGAAATCAATAAAATATATATATATTTAAAAGTAAAATGATACATCTTTTGGATAGGTGAGTACAGGATAGTTAATAGTCAAAATTAACAGGATACAAATAACAATGAGAGGAGTTGTAATTGCTGCTCTGGCGCATTGGTTGCGCCCCGAGGGTCCAGAAAAAGGGGAGTTACCTTGACATTCCAAAGGAATGTTACCCTACAAGCAAAAGACAATAGACAGGCTCAGTTAAGGTAAAGACTGACCTTTGTCAGGGAAGATTCTAGTCTAGGACTTGACTAGACTGCTTTTAATTTAAGAAGTTTTAATTTCAGACCATCCTTTACATCACTAAGTGTATTATACTTTATAAAAATTAGCTTTGAAAGCAGTGCATGAGAAACAGTGTAATGCATCATGGCATATCATTTTTATTTGTTAGCATTTATGTTTCTACTTACTCCTCAGTGAGCTTAAAAGTCATTTTATTTGATGATTGAGTCGTACATGAAATACAATGCTTGTTTTAGGTCAATACTTCTTGAAGTAATTTCTGCTTGTGTTTGTTTTTTTGTGGTTTTGTTTTGTTTGGTTAATCCTCACGCGAGGATATTTTTCCATTGATTTTTAGGGAGAGTGGAAGAGACAGGGAAAAACAGAGAGAAACATTGATGTGAGACACAGTATGTTCCCTTGACCGGAATCAAACCTGGGACCCTTTGGTCCGCAGGCCAACGCTCTATCCACCGAGCCAAACAGGCTAGGGCTGTTTCTGCTTGTGAATGACAGGTGACACCCTCTGTATTCCCTGTGTATTTTATTTTACTGAACCCAGTGCTGGGCAAGATCTGAAGTGGTGAGAAGAAAACAACAGAAAGGGTTTCTGGAAATACCCAAGAGGAAGCAGGCACCCCAGGTTTTGAAAACCCCTTCCGTCCAGGCCCAGAACAAGAATTTCTTACTGATAGACCATCCAGTAAATACAGCCCTTAGGAAAGCAATCCTAAAGTAAAGATAACAAGATAGAGGCAGGAGAATCCACTGTCATCATAACTCAAAAGCTGATATGTGGGGGGTTTTGTGTGTGTGTGTGTGTGTGTGTGTGTGTGTGTGTGCGCGCGCGTGTGTGTTGTTGTTGTTGTTGTTGTTGTTATAACCCTCAAATCCTCACCTGAGGAGTGAGGATATTTTTTTCATTGATCTTTAGTGATCTTTAGAGAGTGAGTGGGAGGGAGGTAAGAGGGAGGGGGAGAGAGAGAGAGAGAGAGAGAGAGAGAACTATCCACAGAGAGACACACACATCAATTGATTGCCTCCCGCACATACCTTGACCTGGGCTGGGGATTGAACCTGCAACCGAGGTACGTGCCCTTGACTGGGAATGGAACCTGTGACCCTTCAGTCCAAGGGGAAATGCTCTAACCATTGAACAACCAGCCAGGGCAAAAACTGATATGTTTTAAGCAATGGTTGGTGAACTCAGAATAGGTAGCTAATACTGTAGGAGGTGGCTAACACTGATTTAGGATGACGTCATTAAAGTGGTTAATCTATTTGAGCTTTTGAAAAAGTCAACTTCAATGATTATAGCTGTGATTTCATTCTTTTTTAATATTTCAGGTGCTAACGAGGCTTGGTGAGAAGGGGGCAGTTTTCTGTATTTCTTAAAATATATAATTGATACATAACAGAGGGACAGTATACCCAAATCAAAATCCATGATCTAAATATTTAAATACATTCCATTTATGACACACAAGAAATGACACAAGAGAAACTAAAAATAGTAATTCCAATTTTGATTCTTTTCAGTGAAGCTGATGAGACTAAATTATGCTCTGTTCAGAAACACCATCATCAGTAACGTAACGAATTGACAGACGAAAGCAGAAAGGACAGCTGCCAAATTGGGGGTAATTAAAATAAATGCCCGTCTCTATTATGTACACATTAAATTTACCATACAATTTACTGTATAGTGTTTGTATTCTTTGCTTCAAAGAATTTTATAGCACCAAAATATTTTTTTTCTAAAAATAAACACTAGAAATTAAACTTACACAGTGGCAAAAAAACAAAAACCCACAACCCATTTACTTTCAAATACGTTTTTTACTATTTCAAACCATAATTTGTAGGAGTCATTTGAATAGACATAATTATATAACTGCTAAAATATATAATGATGATCGTTGCAATAATGTTATAATAAAACTAGACACACCCCACAAAGTTCATCAATATGGGGATTGCTAAATAAATTCTGGCATATTCCTACCAGGGAATGTTATGGGGAAAAAAATTGGGAAATTTTTCTTTTATTCACTATAACCCCTATGGATCCTGAATCCATACAGTCCAAATAAAATAATTGTTTAAAATGTCTCATTTCTAATCTAATTTCTAAAATGTCTAATTACACATCCTGCAAACATCAAATCAAATTCAAGTCCTAACTCCCAGAAACGTGAATGTTCCCCTCCCGTCCTCTCCTTGTCCACTACCCTCCTTCCTGCTCTGTGACCTTTAAAATTTTTTTTTGGTCCATTCGAGACACTTTATTTGCACCTTATCTTACATTCCTAGGAAACAAAGCCAGGCTGTCCCCTCCTGTGGTTGTCATCTTGCTGCCTCATGGTCCATTGTGGCAGCTGAGGTCGTCAGTACAGTGAAAGCGAACGAAAGGGCAAGAAGTAGGATATCCTGCACTTTGTCTAGAATCTACACTCTACTACTACTAGATCATTGAGTAGCAAATCAAACCTGGCGGTCATTGCTGCACAACTGTTTCCCCGGCCCGGGAGGCTCACAACAATTCCCCAGCTCTGTGATCACCAGTGATTTCAAAAACACCAGCGTATCCAGGCGTCATCATCACAGTGAGAAACCAGATGACGGCTTCAGAGCCGTTCCATGAGAACCGGGTGTTTACCTGTTTTCAGCACCCTCGGTGCTCTGGACAGCACCCGCCAGGACAGCCATGCGCACCATCACGGCGGGCGGCACAGAAAAACTCTGGCCTTTTATGAATCAAAGGCAACAGACTGAGATAGATGTATCTTATTTACCACATCTCTCCCTGCCCTCCCGCCTCAAGCCATTAGGCCTCATCTTCCTCTACCTGTTTTTTGCTTCCATCTAAAAATCCGTAAGAAACTCTTTGCAAGGGAGGCAAACTCCCTTTTTTTTCCGTTTCTTTTTTAAATATTTAGTGTTATTAATTTCAGAGAAGAAGGGAAAGGGAAAAGAGATAGAAACATCCACGAGGAGAGAGAATCACTGATCGGCTGCCTCCTGCGTGCCCCACACCGGGGATTGAGCCCACAACCGGGGCATGTGCCCTGACCGGGAATCGAACCGTGACCTCCTGGTTTATAGGGTGATGCTCAACCACTGAGCCACACCAGCCAGGCCTCCCTTCTTTGAGTGAGCTGATGCAGACACTGGAAACATCTATACATCCTGACGAATAAATTATGACGTCACATTGCACTTCTAATTTTTCTTATCAAACCTGTTTCATTAGGCTAACTTTTTCTGATATATGCCCCTCCCCCCCTCATTTGTTTTGGAAGATCTGTTCCAATTAGAACGTCTCCATTTTCATCAGATCAGAGTTCATTAAGCTCAATTCAACAAATATTTCCTGGCCAGATGGTGACCAAAATGAAGATGGTGTCCAGATGAAAATAGCCACTCTCATGGCGATGGCCTTCTAGGGAGAACGGGTAAACGCTTCAACAATAAAGCAGTGAATTCCATGCAGGGGGACTCGGAGGAGAAGAACAGGGCAGTGAGAGTGGATGGGGAGTGCATGTGTCAATTGGAATTTTAAGAAACTATTCAACGTTGTGAGGAAACAGGACAAATCAAGCGTAACACCAAGGACAGGTGCGGGGAGCAGAGGGACAGCTCGGGCCGGGGGAGATCTGTGTCTGTCACCTTCCCACCGGCTTGTCCTTTAAACCACTGTCTACGGCTCTGCAGTGCAGGGCAGCCTGCACACTGCAGCCATAATTGGAACTGAGTGACAACGCGTCTGTTTCCTAAATGGCATCATCAGGACTGTAAAAAGGCTTACAATTAAGGACTGGCTACGGGTCGGTTGTTCACCTGAAGGTTTTCTTCTTGCGTTTTTTTGTTTGTTTTTTTAATTTCATTCGTGAGGTGTAAACCTTGATTGAGCTTGCTCCCACATGGGACTGTTTCCCACCTGAAAAATGTAGCTGAAGTTTAAAAAATGTTGAATATGTTTTTATTGAATTTTACAGAGAGGGTAAGGGAGAGGCCTAGAGAGAGAGAAATATCGATGAGAGAAACATCAATGATCAGCTGCCTCCTGTACGCCCCCTACAGGGGATTAAGCCCGCAACCTGGGACGATGCTCAACCACTGAGCAACACTGGCCTGGCTTCAGTTTAATTCTTGGGTGTTGTTTTTTTAAAAATATATATTTTATTGATTTTTTTTTACAGAGAGGAAGGGAGAGGGATAGAGTCAGAAACATCAATGAGAGAGAAACATCGATCAGCTGCCTCCCGCACACCCCCCACTGGGGATGTGCCTGCAACCAAGGTACATGCCCTTGACTGGAATCGAACCTGGGACCCTTCAGTCCACAGGCCAATGTTCTATCCACTAAGCCAAACCAATTAGGGCTGTTGGGTGTTTTATAAGAACTCTGTATCTTGCCATATGTCATAGATTTACGCAGAGAAAATGTGGTCCAAGTTCTGAATACCTTTATGTTGACTTTTGAAATTAACCTTTTCATTTCCCTTGAAACTTCTCTACCTTCCTTAATACCTCAGTTATTGGCCAAAATACTGCCATATTCGAGATTCATTACCATTACAGAATTCTTGTTCATTTATTAAAGGTACCATTTTGTTGGTGATTGTTTAAAGTGAAACAGTTGAGAGGAACACCTTTAAGAGAGAAACTTGTAAAGGAATCAAACTATTGGGAGGGAGTCTGCCTACATGATAACTGCAAGGCTGTGGTATGAAGACCCCTGATACTCAGGGGCTGCTTGGGAATGGCTGGTTGACTTGCCCGTGTCGCGAGTGACAGAACAAGGCAACAGATTTCATGCTTCTTGGTTTTCAATTCAAGGCTTTCCTACTGCACTCGTTTTGTGATGGGAGTCAAAGTATATATTCCTTTACCCACCCAAACAATCACTGAGCAATGTATTTGTGGAAATCGTGTAAAGAGGACTTTATTTTCCTCAGATGCCCTCACCTCCCCACCCCCTTCCAATTCTTTCTCTGGATGAGATCAAAGCTACAACCCTATAAATTTCTTTGATGTGTTGGTTCGAGTTAGACCATCAATATTGCAAGCTCTACGCAAAAGACAAAGAGCTTTTAATGACCACAAGAAATACTTTTACAAGCTTCCCTACTCTATAAATCTGACAGCGTGATTTACAAAGGACTCATTTGAATCTACCTCCGAGTACAAGAAATGACCTCAAGAACAGAGAGCCTGGTAAAATGCTGGCATCCTTATTTAGCACAAGACATCCTAATGGCAGAAGCCACTGGACCTTACTGCCGTGTTTATTCACCATCTTATACAATTCAAACAATTAAAAAGAATTGTTTACACCATAAAATGATTGATGAACAAAATAGTTGGTTCCATTTAATGAAAAAAATTTGATTTATATTTTTTTATATTCAACACAGCTGAACATGGCCTCCACCGACCAAGTGTTTACTTCCTTCTTCTGTGCTCTGAAACATTTGAAATATATCTCTACTCACACAGTGATATAACTGTTTGCTTTCCTATATTCCTTTTTACAGGACTTGGAGGAAAGGGAACATGATTTATTTCTTTTTCCTCACTTTAACAATTGCATTGATTGGTATAATATTGGGCATTTATTGAGTTCATGGATGGATGGATGGATGAATAAATGGTTGGTTGTATACTTGTGATATCTGTAACTTTTCACCATCACCATCATATAAGGTTTTGTACAACAGTTTTCTTTCTAAATTAGCATAAACATTCTGTAGTAACGTTTCCTATGTTACCACGTCTACCAAAAAAAGTAAAACATTTATTACAAGAAATACTTGTGTACCCATCACCCACCTGAATAAAATATTCCAAATGTGTGGTATATTAAAACCTCCCGCTGTGGACTTGTTGGTTTCTCCTTGTAATTCTGTAAATAGTTGGTTTTTATACGTATAAGAGTATGCACTCACTTTATCAGAACAGCTTAGACTGTGTGTGTGTATCTTCAGGTTGACATGTACTTTTTTTTCATGATGGTATAACTGTCTTTATCCCTACTACCAATTTTTGACTCAAAATATATTTTCTCATAAGTCAATCAACATGTCTATCTCTTCCTAAGAATATAGGAACCTTAGTGCAATTTAACTTTGAAAATCCCCTCCATCCATTTTATGTGTCTCTGTAGCCCATGAGCCTATTTTTTAAAAATATTTTATTGACTTTTTACAGAGAGGAAGGGAGAGGGATAGAGTTAGAAACATCGATGAGAGAGAAGCATCGATCAGCTGTCTCCTGCACACCCCCTACTGGGGATGTGCCTGCAACCAAGGTACATGCCCTTGACCGGAATCGAACCTGGGACCCTTCAGTCCCCAGGCCGATGCTCTATCCACTGAGCCAAACCGGCTAGGGCCATGAGTCTATTTTTTGCCTTTCTTTTTGGCCCCTAAACTTTGGACATTAGCATTGTCTCATACAGCTGTAATATTTAGATTTACCCCCGCTAGTATTCCCTCGTTTTTCCTTCTGAAGTCTCAATTCTGAGTCTAATTTCCTACTCGCCAAGAACCTTGAAGGGTTATAGACCTGAGCACAGGGATGGAATACTGAAACACCCCCACACTGGCCAGGAGAAGCAGGTCATGTGCCCCCTACAGGAAAGACAGGAGTCTTCCTCCGGAATCTGAAATTACAGACCAGCCCTCACATGAGCTTGGGGTTCAGATGTCCAATGTTGATGTGATCTAGGACCCCTCCAGCCAGGGAAAGAATGAATACATTAAAATGGTTCCCTATTTATAATGTCCCCAGAGGTCAAGAAAGAACAGCCTTGGAAAGTACCACCCAAGAAAGAAATAATGAAAGTTGTTTTCCTGTTCTGGCCGGTTGCTCAGTGGTTAGAGCGTCAGCCTTCAGACTGAAGGGTCTCAGGTTCGATTCCCAGTCCAGGGCACCTACCTCCATTTCAGGTTCAATCCTGGGTCCCAGTTGAGGCTTGTGAGGGAGCCAACCAATCAATGTGGCTCTCTCACATCAATGTTTCTCTCGCCACCCCCCTCCCTTCCTTCCCTTATACTCTGAAAATCAATGAGTCAATGGGAAAAATATCATTGGGCCCAGCCAGTGTGGCTCAGTGGTACAGCAATGACCTATGAACCAGGAGGTCACAGTTCAATTCCTGGTCAGGGCACATGCCTAGGTTACAGGCTCGATCCCCAGTAGACGGCATGTAGGAGGCAGCCAATCAATGATTCTCATTATCGATGTTTCTCTCTCTCTCCCTCTCCCTTCCTCTCTGAAATCAATAAAATTATTTTTTTAAAGAAAAAACATCCTCAGGTGAGAATTAAGAAAAACAAAAAAGTTGGTTTCCAAATGGTAGTGATCCTGGCAGTAAACACAAAACATGTTGGAGAGAACCATCGTCACCCTGGGCCGCAAACACACTCCTTATTATGTGTTTAGAACGGAGACTGGCAAGATGTTTCTCCAAAGGACCAGGAATGAAATATTCAGGTTCTACAGGCCACGTGGTCTCCATTGCAACTCCTCAATTCTCCTGTTCAGCATGAAAGCAACACGGGCTCAGCCACATCAACGAATGAGGATGCCCATGCTCCAGTGAAAGTGCATCATGGACACTGAAATCTGAATTTTGCCTAATTCACCAATATCAATCAGTATTCTCATTTCTTTATTCACCTTCCCCCTCATAGCTAGACCAATGAAGCCGATGCCTGGAAATGCTCCATTAAAGATGATTACTAGTAAGTGAACGAATCCAGCAATAGGACAACTGACAGGGTAGGAATGAGCCACTCGCTAACCATACAATACAACGCGGACATGCTATATAACGGCCCTGCAAAGCCACACAAAGCCCAGGGTCTTTAGAAGAAAGTGTTATGATGAGAGCAAAACAAAATTATATGAGTATGACTCCGGATCGCCAATTCTAAAGTCATCTAATCATTGCTAAGTTGATTTTAAAAAAGAAAGATGGAAAAACTAGGGGTGAGTATTTTTCCAAGCCCAAATAAGATTTGTATCATTAGGAAAATTGGTCAAAATTAACTCAGATAAATGACATAGTAATTCATTCTTCCTGTTTGTTAAATTTTAAGAGCCTTTCTGATGAAGACAAACTATATTCTCATATCACAGGATACTTTCTCCTCTTAAAAAATAATTCACTGAGTGGAATTGAGAAAAGCATTTGACTTCTTGGACCTACCGTACATTTTCTATGCTAGAGAATGACATGCAGCAGGAAACTTTTAATTCTGCTAAATAAGAACTGGGTACATATATTCCTCTCCTACCGCCACTTCATAGAAGAGAAAGAAAATCTTAATACCAAAATGTAGGGAAACAATGTTATATTGTTAAAATGTAGTCCTTTAATTGCATGTAGCCTTATGAAAAGCATGTTAAATTGTTACTACTCTTTATTTTGGTAAGTATATTTTATTGATTTCAGAAAGGAAGGGAGAGGGAGAGAGAGATAGAAATATCAATGATGAGAGAGAATCATGGATCGGCTGCCTCTTGCACACCCCCTACTGGGGATGGATCCTGCAACCCGGGCAGGTGCCCTGACCAGGAATCAAACACTGACCTCCTGGTTCATAGTTGATGCTCAACCACTGAGCCACACTGGCTGGGCATTAAATTGTTACTATTCTTTAAATTGTGCTACAGATTACAGGAAACATTTCACAGGACCCAAAGCCCTAATAATTCATAGCCCAGTGTTTGGGGACTAGTGGATTACACAATATCTGAGGTGTCGTTTAACTCTGATATTTTAACACAATTAAATTCTTTTTTTTAGATATATTTTTATTGATTTCAGAGAGAAAGGCAAAGGGAAAGAGACATAGAAACATCAATGATGAGAGAAAACCATTGATCGGCTGCCTCCTGCACGCCCCACACTGGGGATTGAGCCCGCAACCCAGGCATGTGCCCTGACCAGAATCGAATCATGACCTCCTGGTTCATAGGTTGATGTTCAACCACTGAGCCACACCAGCCAGGCCACAATTAAATTCTTTTTCTGCATCATTAGACGATATTAAATGCCTCTCCTTTATAGACACACTCAGAACAGATCACCAAAGACAGCTCTTTCAGAAGCTTTTAACTTTTCTTTATCTTCAACTTGACATTGAATTTACTTTCTCATTTACATCTTTATCAATCTCCATTATCTTCTTATTTGCTTTACAGGCTTGTATCTTCAGCTCACTAAATTAGCCATATATCATTTCCTTCTCCACTCAAAAAGTCACACATGTGCCTTTTAAAATCCTTATAATTGGCAGAAATTCATTGATGACAGAGAGAAGACTCTGGCTTTTATAAAGCAGACCTTTATAAAATTGGACAAAGTGGTCACTAGCAACCTTTTCAGAGCTCCAAAAGCTGGCCAAAGGCAACAGCAAGCAGAGAAGCATCGACTCGTGTAAAGCTCCCCAAACTTCAGGGGTGTCTGTGGCCAGCTTGTGGGGGCTGCCGCCATACACACGCCTGGGCAGGTCCGCGGGAATGTACATGTACAGACATGGGGCTTGCCCCCCAGAGCAGCCCTTTCACTGCTGAAGAGCGTCCACTTGGCTGGGAGCAGGGCTGAAAACCCATCCCCGGCAGTGAGGTCAGAAAAAGTAGCAACTCAGGAGGAAGCCAAAGGGGGAAACCCACAGCCTGGCCGGGGTGGCTCAGTGGTTGAGAATCGACTTATGAACCAGGAGGTCACGGTTCGATTCCCGGTCAGGGCACATGCCGGGCTGTGGGTTCCATCCCCAGTAGGGGGCGTGCAGGAGGCAGCCGATCCATGATTCTCTCTCATCATTGATGTTTCTCTCTCTCTCCTTCTCCTTTCCTCTCTGACATCACTAAAAACATACTTTTTGAAAAAGGAGGGGGGGCCCACAGCCCTGCTGGCCTCGGCTGCAGGGCGAATGGGAGGCCAGGCAGGAACTGAATGAGGAGGTGGTCCTGGAAATGAAATGGCCTTAAAGTGAAGGACAGCTCTCCACACGCCTCTGACTGAATGGGAAAATTACATGTAGGGGCAGAGAGCGCCGGAAAGTAAAAATGGAGCCAGACTTTAAAATTGCCTGAACTCTGAATGTGCTGCCAACCCACACACAGACTGATTGGCACAGTGTGGCACCACACAGCTTGAAGTGTGTGAGCACAACTGTTGCCAGTCATTGCCTGAGTGTCAAGTTATGCGGACAGGGCAGTGGCGTCCACATACCCAGGAGAAGAATTAAAGTTAGGAAACAAAAATAAACAGAGAGCAGCGACCACACACCTCATTAACATTTACAGAACACTCCACTCAAAGGGGCGCATGAAACATTCCTCAGAATAGACCACATGCTAGGCCACAAAAGAAGTCCCAAAAAGTTTAAAAGTATTGAATGCTTTTGCTCAGCCGGCATGGCTCAGTGGTTGAGCGTCGACCTATGAACCAGGAGGTCTCGGTTCGATTCCCAGTCAGGGCACATGCCTGGGTTGTGGGCTTGATCCCCAGTAGGGGGCATGCAGGAGGCAGCAGATCCATGACTCTCTCTCATCATTGATGTTTCCATCTCTCTCTCCTTCTCCCTTCCTCTCCGAAATCAATAAAACATTTTAAAAAAATGAACGATTTAAAGTATGTTCTTCAACTACAGTGGAATTGTTAGACAACAACAACAAAAAAAGCATTTAGGAAGTCACTCAATATTTGGAAATTAAACAATTTCTAAATACTATGCAGGTAAAAAAGAAATCACAAAGGGAATTAGAAAGTATCTGAAATGGAATATGACAAAGTCACGTATTAAAATTTTTACATGTAGCTAAGGTAGTACTTAGGGATAATTTATAGCTCTAAAGGCCTATACGAGGGGAGGAAAAGGGTCTCAAAACAATAATCTGTTTCCACCTTAAGAAATTAGAAAAAAAGAGGAATTACATCCAAACCAGCAGGAAAAGAAATCATACAGATGATACGGGAACTCAATCAAGCAGAAAACAGAAAAACAATGAAGAAAAGCAGTCACTAAAATTGGTCAATTTCTATTCAGCTTGACCAAAAGAAGAAGAAAGAAATCGCCACACTCAGGAATGAAAGCTTGCTCATCACCACCGGCTCTAGGAAAGCTAAATGGATTCTAAGAAAAGATGATGCACAAATTTCTACCAACATACTATGCAAATTAGGTGAAATAGACAAATTCTCAAGAACACATTTCGATGACAGGCCTAAATGTAAGAGCTGAACCGAAATCTTCTAGGAAACATAGGAGCATACCTTTGTGCAGTTAAGTTAGGCAATCGTTTATTAGCTGGAGACATAAAAAGCGCACACTGTAACAACTGGTAAATTGGACTTCATCAAATCTGCTCTACAAAGATCCTGTTAGGAAAATGAGCAAGCACTCCGCAGACCTAGGAGAAACTGTTTTCCGAGCACAGATCTATTAAGGGGTTTGCATCTAGAACCATGTCCATGCAAATAAATGAGCTGACAAAAAGCCATCGGGAAGGAAAATCAAGATTATAATATGCTAATTAACCGGGACGCCATAACAGGTCGACCGGACAGGAGGAGGTTGCGTGCAGCGTCGGGGGGCGGGGCAGCAGGGGCCTTGAGGAGGCAGCGGGAAGTGGAAATCTTCCCAAGAGGAAGAAATCTTTCCCCGAGAGGAGCCAGTCAGTGAACCCGAAGAGGCAGGAAACAGGCGTGTTCCCAAGAGAAAGAGGACATTCTCTTTGCAGGAGGAGCCTGTCAGCATCTCCAAGAAGAAGAAAAGGCTCCAGCCCGGCCGGTGTGGCTCAGTGGTTGAGCATCAACCTAGGAACCAGGAGGTCACAGTTCGATTCCAGTCAGAGCACATGCCCGGGTTGAGGGCTTGATCCCCAGTAGGGGGTGTGCAGGAGGCAGCTGATCCATGACTCTCTCATCATCGATGTTTCTATCTCTCTCTCCCTCTCCCCTCTCTGAAATCAAGAAAGATATATTGTTTTAAAATGCTCCAAAAGCTATCCCAGGAAGATTAAAATGGACAGTGTCCTGGTGGGGTGTCACCACCCAGTTACCCACCCATTATATCCCCATAAAAACCGATTCACGAGGAAAAAATCAAATAAAAGGAACAAACTACTGATACAAACAAAAACATGCATGAATCTCAAAAGCCCTTTGCCAAGTTAAACAAACCAGGCCCAAAAGGTCACACCCTGCGTGACGCCATTTATATCCCGCACTGAAGAATGCAAAGCCATAAGCACAGAATTCAGATCAGGGGCCAGGGCCAGGGGAGAGGAGACAGGTGTGAGGGAGCAGGAGGGAACTTTCTGGAAGGATGGAAATGTTCTGTATCTATTTAAAAATATCTATCGTCATTGTTGACAGTATTATAGATGTTCCCCCTTCTTCCCCCATTGACCCCCCCCCCGACCCTGCTTCTGCCCCATCCCCACCCCAGGCCTTCTATCTTGATTGTGATGGGGATTCCATGACTATATACATTTGTTGAAATGCCTCTTCAATCAAGAAATAGGTACCAAAGCGAGAAAAGATTATTGACAAATATAATCCTCCCGAGAAAACCCAGGTTTGAAAGGAGGCCTCCTTGTCCTCCGATCCAGCTGAGAACACTGGAGAACTCCCTAGAAGTTCCATATGCCCATGCATTGCCTGTGTGAGGAGACAGGCATGGTGTCATGTATCTGGATAGACCCAGTGCCCAGCAAAGGGCTGTATGTCATAGCTGCTTAATAAATGTCCGAATAACAAGTGGACAGAGAAATGATTTCTAACAAAGATACTCAGCCGAACTCAGCGACGCTGGCAGGTGTAGAGGGGGAATATTAAAAGGTAAAATACGAAAACTGAGAGGCTATAGATTAATAGGCTTCCCCACACTCCGGGGTCAATGGGCCTGTGTGGCCATGTTAGAATCTTCATCCATCACCGGACTGACAGATCAGGAAACAGATGAATGCTTTTTAAAAAAGGGATCATGCATAACGAACAAAATGTTTTCCAAATGACTCCCTGAAACACTGAAACGGGTAAAGAAATCAAAATAAAAGAGACTCGACCCTAATCTTAACATTCTAGGCAAGTACAACTGATCTGTGTAAGTTAGATCATGCCCGAGCTGAAATAAGGTTCGGTAATAAATTTGTTTCACTTAAGGAGGCAGGGATTCTTATTATTCTTGCATTTTGAAATAATGAAGCAAAGTCAGAGGCTTCTTCGCAAGCTGCTCATTTCTTAGCTCTAGATTGTTTGCAAAATAACATTCCAATCAATTCCTATTATTTCTAAAGACATGTCACAACGTTCCCGGTTATTTGTAAGGATCTCATTTGTTTCTCTTGCTCAACTTTTTCTTGTGCGCATCTTCCAAATAGCATCCTTGACGGCAATTTTGTTTTTCTGATCCAGATGTAACTCTTTGCGTCTGGCTGCCAGGTCTCTCCAGACTCCTTCAGTCCAGAACGGTTCCTCTAACTTCGTCTTTCATGGTACATCCGTTTTGAAGAGTATGGGCTAGTTCTGTTGTAAAATGCCTCTCAATTTGGGTTTGTCTGGTCTTTCTTTCTTTTTTTAAGATACGTTTTATTGATTTTTTTACAGAGAGGAAGGGAGAGGGATAGAGAGTTAGAAACATAGATGAGAGAGAAACATCGATCAGCTGCCTCCTGCACATTCCCTACTGGGGATGTGCCCACAACCAAGGTACATGCCCTTGACGGGAATCGAACCTGGGACCCTTCAGTCCGCAGGCCGACGCTCTATCCACTGAGCCAAACCGGTTAGGGCTGGTGTTTCTTTCTTTTTTCTTTTTCCTTTTAATCCTCACCCGAGGATATTTTTCCATGGATTTTTAGGGAGGGTGGAAGAGAGGGGGAAAGACAGAGAGAAACATCGATGTGAGAGAAACACACCGATTGGTTGCCTCTTGCACACGCCCAGACCAGGGCCCGGACATGGGAGGAGCCTGCAACCGAGGAACGTGCCCTTGACCTGAACTGAACCTGAGACCCTTTGGTTCGCAGGCCAACGCTCTATCCACTGAGCCAAACTGGCTAGGGCTGCCTGGTCTTTCTTATAACCACATGGTGGTTAAGCATGTGAGGCAGGTACCCACCAATGCGGTACTGTGTCCTCCCTGCTCAGGATGCACATGGTCTTCATCTGTCCTAGGATTGTGGGTATGAACTTGGATCATTTGTTCATCAGTCTTCTCTATGGCAAAGCGATCTTTACCCTCTGTAATCCATAAGTAATCCACGTAGAAATATTTGATAGTGCGTAATTTAGTCCCAGTACATACATTTTAAGATGAAATAGTATGACACTGCAGAGCATATCTATTAAAAGAAACACATGTGCCCACTAATAATCTCATTACATATAGTTTTGGAATGGAAAGATATATTTGCTTACTATGTGGATTTTCAGAGACTATCATATATTCCTACAAGAGGCCTGGTGCACGGATTCGTGCACATTGAAAGGAAATTAATTAGAAGGTGGCCGGCGGGGCGGGACTGGGCAAGGTGGGCTGGACACACCCTGGAGCCAACCTCCCAAGGTCCCTCCCCGGCCGGCCGCACCTGGGGTGGCACTGGGGCTTGAAGGGTGTCTGTGGAGTGAGCAGGGGTCCCTTTGGCAGGTGGGGTCCCTCGGCCTGGCCTGTGGGGGATCAGGCCAAAACTGGCAGTCCGGCATCCCCCAAGGGGTCCCAGAGTGCAAGAGGGCACTCTGCAAAGTTGCTGTCGCTCGGCAGCTCCTGCGTTGAGCCTCTGTCCCCTGGTGGTCAGTGCGCATCATAGCTACCGGTCAGATGGTTGGACAGTCGCTTAGGCTTTTATATAGAGAGATTATTTTGAAGGCATAGATTTAAGTAGATCTTGATAGAGGGGTCCAACGTGAGCCTTGTAGTTTTTGCTTTGTGCCCATAAGACCTGTTGGACAGTCAATTCTTCTGCTTAAAATTCAAGAGCAGCACTCTTCATTCTGGCGGAAACAAAATGCTTTTCCAATGTCCTGACACATGCACCATCTCACCAAGTACCAAGAACCCCAAGAGGCCCGACTGGATCAATAAATAAACTCCCAGCCCCTGGGCTGAGCGCCAGTGACTTAGCTCCATTTATAAACTGTTAACCTTGAAACACAGTGAGCTGAAGCTCAACACTGTTACAGTGCACACTGGGAACACACCGGGAACCGCACGCGCACAGGCAGCATGTGAGTATAGAGAAGTGCCCGGGTGAAGACAACCAGTGTTTTCATCGTAACCATCACTGAAACCCAGCCTTTGGGAATCCACGTTTCCTTTCTGAACACTCATTTATTCATCTTTAAATTGGGGTCACAGCCCGGCCGGCGTGGCTCAGTGGTTGAGCATCGATCTATGACGCAGAAGGTCATACATGATTCGATTTCCGGTCAGGGCACATGTTCGGGTTGCGGGCTTGATCGCCAGGAGGGGGCGTGCAGGAGGCAGCCGATCCATGATTCTCTCTCATCGCTGATGTTTCAATCTCTCTCTCCTTCTCCCTTCCTCTCTGAAATCAATAAAAATATATTTTAAAAATAATAAAAAAATAAATTGGGGTCACAGTACCAACTCTGGGAGGGTGCATACGCAATCATACACGTGGTGCATTGAAGAGCTGCGGAAGTCAGACAGCGCCTACAAACGCTAGTCAATGAGAGGAAATGCCCTCTACACTACAATTCTATTGCCGTTACCCACATACCAAACATTCACTTGCATTTGATGCCAAATAAAAATCTCCTTATTAAAGAATTTGTAATGCTTTGCATGCTTGAAAATGGAGCATCGTGACTGTACAAACGAAGCCACACGGGAGAGAACGGCATTTTAATGATGCCAAGAACCGGCGCAAATTGCTCAAGAGAATGCTCTCCACGCGGAGTGCAGGGAGCGGAGTAGTTTGAGGACAACAGCAGGGCTGTCAGCCCCCCGCACAGCTTGTGCAGCGAAGCCAGAGCCGCCCACACAGGGCTCTGGGAAACACTCCAGCATCAAAAAAATCACACGGCCCTAACCGGTGTGGCTCAGTGGATAGAGCGTCAGCCTGCAGACCAAAAGGTCCCAGGTTCGATTCCAGTCAAGGGCATGTACCTTGGTTGCGGGCACATCCCCAGTAGGGGGTGTGCAGGAGGCAGCTGATCCATGTTTCTCTCTCATCGATGTTTCTAACTCTCTATCCTCTCTGTAAAAAACCAATAAAATATATTTTAAAAAAATCACACGCACACATATATGCACGTGCACACATACACAGATTGCTTCTGACAAAGGCACAGAGCAGTTCAACAAAGCTTAACTCCCTTCAAGTAATGCCTGTATGCTTTTTAATAAGTTCATCGAATTCATTCTGGAATAATCGACCGGGATGGTGCCTGAGTGACCCTCCCCGTGAAAGGACCAGAAAGTCTGGAGGCGAACCGTCCGCCCAGCTGTCCTGTAATGGGTGCTCTATTCCCAGGTGCTGAAACAAGCATTGGGAAAGCTGGTGACTCCACCTGAAGCTTCGTATGGCCCTGGCTGGTGTGGCTCAGTGGATAGAGCATCGGCCTGCAGACTGAAGGGAACCGGGTACGATCCCGGTCAAGGGCACATGCCCAGGTGGCAGGCTCATTTGTGTGCAGGAGGCAAGCAATCAATGTGGCTCTCTCACATCAGATGTTTCTCTGTGTCTCTCCCCCTCCCGTCCACTCTCTCTCAAAATCAATGTCCTTGGGTGAGGACTGCTAGAAGAAAACAAAACAGGAGTATGTACCAGATGCAATGCTTCCAGCTACATCAACTCCCAACAGAAGGAAGTAGGAGGCAAGAGCTACATGGCCGGGGGCTCAGAATGAAGGCCAAGCAAAGAGGAGTATGAAAACCCTGGCAGGCCTTGCCAACACAGTGACCTAGAGCAGTTGTTGGCAAACTGCGGCTCGAGAGCCACAGGCGGCTCTTTGGCCCCTTGACTGTGGATCTTCCTAAGCCTTAGGACAGTGATGGCGAACCTATGGCACGCGTGTCAGAGGTGACGCGCGAACTCATTTTTTTGGTTCATTTTTCTTTGTTCAATGGCATTTAAATATATAAAATAAATATCAAAAATATAAGTGTTTTATTATGGTTGCAAATATCAAAAAATTTCTATATGTGACACGGCACCAGAGTTAAGTTAGGGTTTTTCAAAATGCTGACACGCCGAGCTCCAAAGGTTCGCCATCACTGCCTTAGGAGTACCCTAATTAAGTTAATCACAATGTACCTACCTATATGGTTTAAGCTTAAAAAATGTGGCTCTCAAAAGAAATTTCAATCGTTGTACTTTTGATATTTGGCTCTGTTGACTAATGAGTTTGCCGACTACTGAGAGTAATCGAAGGCAAAGGAGTCCCCAGCTCTCACACTCCCAGTTGATTGTCTACACTTGCCACCAGCCTCGTAGGAAATTCACCCCCGTGGGCACGGTCTACTTCACCATCTTGAGCTTTTGTTCTTGATGTTGCTCTATGCCACCACATTTCTTCTTCACCTGCCCAATATACTTGGCAGATTTAATTTCAAAAGATTTTCGCACATAATGATTTGCTCTGAATAACAGTCATCATATGGGCACAGCTGACGCATGCTTTCCTAGCCGCTGGTTTCTGCCAGAAGGCAGACCTCCTGGGAACGGCACAAGCCCTCCTGTGACTGAAAACTGCCCGAGCATGTTGAAGCATGCTTGTCTGTGTTCACACCTCCTCTCCCCAGCCTTCCGCAAATTCCTGTGAACACTGCTGGGATTTCTGTAGAGTTTTCTCCCCTAGGGAGACCGTACTGTAGACTCTTCATACAATTTTTCCTACAAATATTACCGATGCACATTTGTCATATGCATTCATTGTCTGCCAGGCAGCATGGTAGGTATTTCATCAACGTCATCGGTGTTCCTCACCCAAACTTAGGGATCTTGGCATCTGTTAGGGTATCTTTTTAAAAATATATATTTTTTATTTATTTCAAAGAGGATGGGAGAGGAAGCGATGGGATTCTCTCTCAATGATGAGAGAGAATCATCTACCGGCCGCCTCCTGCATCCCCACACTGGGGATCAAGGCCACAACCAGGGCATGTGCCCTGACCGGGAATCAAACCATGACCTCCTGGTTCATAGGTCGATGCTCAACCACTGAGCCATGCCAGTTGGATTTGGGGTGAGCAATACTAGTTCTAGCCGGCACTCAGCTTAGGAAGAAAAGGTCTACTGTCAAAACATAGCCTTCATTTCTCACCCTGTTGCGTTGTTTCCACTAACATTCTGCCTTTCCTTATCTCTAGTACGTCAACTGTAGCTCCGAGTTGAATTTTGGTTTCATTCTCTTTTTCTCCTTACTAGTGCTAATGGACAGTGCCTTCTCTAACCACTTTCCTGCCCCTTTGTCTTAGACTGGTCCAGATTCCTTTTGTGACTAAGGAATGGGTAGATGCCTGTGGTTTCTTTACTATTCCCAGATATGCTGTTTTCATTGTTTGTCTTCTCAATTAATACTGGATTTGCAGAAATTTCAATTGTCGAGAGATAAGGCCTCACTGAGTAGCTCAAGATGAGGCTTTCTATGTTGATGGTCATAATCAAGAGACCCCAAAACAATCAGAAAGAAATCCAAACACCAAGAGACCTGCCTGGGGTAGAAGTTCTCATTTGGAGTCTTACACCATCATTCTATTTGTGAATGTCCCTTCTACTACTATTTGTTTTGGGGTATTGTGCTAATGGCAGTGGCACTGAAGTGAAAGTAGACTGTGAAAGAAAGATACTATAATGTAGACAGATAATAACTTTTCTGGAAAGCCTATTTCTTTGAGATGATCTAGAAAACATAATATTTTCCTTCCAGGATGCCAGGATGCCTCAAGAAGTCTGGAAGTTTTCTTATGATTCTACTAGAGGCCCAATGTATGATGATTCATGCAAAAATCGGCCTTCCTTCCACTGGCTGCTGGCACCACCTTCCCTCACTTCCCAGAGGCCCGGAGCGGCTGGGGCGGGGCAGAATGCCTGCGTCCCGTCCTGCCCCGTGGGTGCCTGTATATGCAAATTAACCCACCATCTTTGTTGGGTTAATTTGCACACTCACTCCTGATTGGCTGGTGGGCATCGCGAAGGTACAGTCGATTTGCATCTTTCTCTTTTATTAGTGTAGATATGCCACAATGATTTTTATCATTACCACAGCAGCATAAAGAGAAAGTCAGAGTTGCTGCTACCAGTAGGGTCCTAGTGTCTATAACAATCCTATTTGTTCTATACAATTCTCATTTGACAGATGATCAAAGTAAGGCTCGAAGATGTTAGGACCAGAAATGAGCAAATGGAATGCAGTTGGCTGAATTCTAAGATGGTCCCCAGATTGTCACGGCCCTGGTGTACATGCCGTTTGTAATTGCCTCCCCTAGATGTGGACATGACTTGTGAATATGATGGGAGAGTCACTCCCATGATTAGTTTATGTTATATGTTAAGCATAAAGGGAATTTGCAAATGTAACTGAAGTCACTAATCAGTTGACACTAAATTAATAAAAAAGGAGATACTGTCCTGGGTGGTCCTGACCTAAAGAGGTGAGCCCTTTAAAGAGGGTCCAGAGATCAGGGAGATTCTCCCGCCGGCTTTGAGCAAGTAAACTGTCATGTTGTAAGAACGTCAAGTGGCAAGGAACTACAGGAGTCCCTAGGAGCTGAGACCAGCCCTCAACTGACAGCCAAGAAGAAATTGGGGTTATCAGTCCTACAACCACAAGGAACTTAGTTCTGTCCACTGCCACATGCACTTGGAAGTGGACCCTGAGCTTCAGAAAGGAATGCAGCCCAGTCAACATCTTGCTTTCAACTCATAAATACTGAGCACAGAATGCAGCTAAGACGCACATGAATTCCTGACTCAGAAACTGTAAATTTTTTTAAGCCACTAAGTTTGTGGCAATTTGTTGTGCAGCATTTGAAAAGTAATGCATCCTTGCCCTGGCCGGTTTGGCTCAGTGGATAGAGCGTCGGCCTGTGGACTGAGGGATCCCGGGTTCGATTCCGGTCAAGGGCATGTGCCTTGGTTGCGGGCGCATCCCCAGTGGGGGGTGTGCAGGAGGCAGCTGGTCGATGTTTCTCTCTCATTGATGTTTCTAGCTCTCTATCCCTCTCCCTTCCTCTCTGTGAAAAATCAATGAAATGTATTTTTTTAAAAAAAAGAAAAGAAGAAATACAACTAAAAGTCGGAGCGGACATCAACCAGAACTTAGTAACAGGAGACCAGTTGCCTACTTAATAAACTTGCTTCTCCCACCTTATAGGAATCTCAAATACACGGGTGATCATTTAAACACCAACAATAGAAAATACTTGATAAGCAAATGATCCCTATGCATTTAAGACTACACTGACCACTTAGCAAGAATAATTTTATCTGCACAAGTTAACATATCCCAGGTATGAGCTTTACTAATATTTCTTTTGACTAGAAAAAGGCACAACTT
This sequence comes from Myotis lucifugus, assembly GCF_000147115.1. Taxonomy (NCBI): domain Eukaryota; kingdom Metazoa; phylum Chordata; class Mammalia; order Chiroptera; family Vespertilionidae; genus Myotis; species Myotis lucifugus. The sequence continues at coordinate 7,184,345 of NW_005871097.1, forward strand.
AGTTCAACATATTGCATTAGGTATCTATAAATGCATCACAAAGTCCAATTTACAAGAAGCGAGGACTGAGATGTTTCCGATTGAATTTTTTGATTTTTGATTTTGGGGGCATTGGGACTATCTTTCTCATTTATTTGCTACTTATCTTATTTATACCCCAGCACATCTGTTTTCAGAACACACGGACTGAGGAGTAAGAGTTGACTTCTATGAACAGTTTTCGCCGGTCACTCTATCACACCCCATGTAACAGGAAGGAATTGTTTCAGGCTGGTTCTACTTTTCCTCACACGCACTGCTCGCTCATATCAGATGATTGAATCAAATGCCTATGTGATTGAGGAAATTACAGTTTCTCGCAATTCAAGATCTGAAGATTGGCTCTTGCTGTAAGAATCCATTGGACTGATGTGAGAACAAATTGAGTTAACTTTGAGGGCCTAACAGTAGTAAGCCATCTAAAAAGCCTTGCTCGTGCAGCCTTGAAGCCTTTTGATATGAATTTGCAGAGTAGCAGTGGACCCTAGGTTATCATTACTCAGTTTTGCTAGAAGTAAACAGTCCCAATCGACATAAATAAAAAAAGTAGTCGAATTATTATCAATGTGAGAGGTTATAAACAACTTCATCTTTGTAACATTTACATGAGCTGCCTTAGAGGATAATGAGTTGCCAGTTATTAGAAGTAATGATTCAGAGGTTGGAAGGTCACTGTTTATGACGGTGTAGGGCAAATTCCCATACTACATGGGAGAGTGGACCCAATGACCAGTCCGAGTCTACATTTTAATCTAAGAGGTTTTATGATTCTAAAGGAAAAGAAATGATATAATAATTTAAAGAGATATCCTACACCATTATATGGCTGTATTAGGATACAATTTATGATTATATATATATATATATATATCTCATTCATTATATATTACAGGAACAAATTTATGCCCTTTCTCCTTAGGTATAATGCAATCTTGACAATTTGCCCAAACTCTTTGATGATGAAGGGGAGAACACCCAGCCGCAGTTTCTGGTATTATACATATAAAGGAGCGCAGCAGAATCCCTCGAGTTTCATATATCAGGATGGTAATTAAGGAAGGAAAGAGAACTAGTTAGATAATGGAATACAATGACACATGCATAACTTTTTTAAAAATATATTTTTTATTTCAAAGAGGAAGGGGGAGAGAGAGAGAGAGAGAAACATCAATGATGAGAGACAATCATTGATTGGCTGTTGGGGATCGAGCAAGCAACCCTGCATGTGCCCTGACGGGGAATCGAACCGTGACCTCCTGGTTCATGAGTCGATGCTCAACCACTGAGCGACACTGGCCGGGCTTCTGTTTCGCTTTTGTTTTCTCAGAGGTGCTACTGATTTGCTAGAAGGTATGTTTATTATTGAGTCAATTAACCAATAAGCATTTCTCCATTTAAGTCTGGCAGCATATAGGACGTGCTACTCAACTAATGTTTCTGTGCTTAAGAATTATCTGGGGCAGCAGTCGGCAAACCGCGGCTCTCGAGCCACATGCGGCTCTTTGGCCCCTTGAGTGTGGCTCTTCCACAAAATACCATGTGCGGGTGCGCATACAGTCCGATTGAAACTTCGTGGCCCATGCGCAGAAGTCGGTTTTCAGCCTGGGTGAGTCTATTTTGAAGAAGTGGCGTTAGAAGAAGTGGGGGGTGTCGGTCGGTCGGGCACGGGCGTTTGCTGAGGTCGACCCCTTCCAACTCTCCCATCCACACTCGTCTATCTGAAACAAGTATACAAGATGAGTGTGGATGGGAGAGTTGGAAGGGGTTGACCTCAGCGAACGTACCTCAATCAGATTGAGGACGTTTTTAGCAAAGGCCAGCTTAGGAGCACCCTAATGAAGTTAATCACCATGTACCTACCTATATAGTTTCAGTTTAAAAAATTTGGCTCTCAAAAGACATTTCAATCGTTGTACTGTTGATATTTGGCTCTGGTGACTCATGAGTTTGCCGACCACTGATCTGGGGTAATTAGGCAAATTTTGGCCGTTTCACAATCGCAAATGCAGACATTGAGCCGATTCCTCCTGTTTCGAATCTGGAAGCCAGTGTAAAATTCAACCATATCACCGACAACGGCAGCAGGCCCTGGAACGGGCCCTGTCATTGTTGGAGGTGACCTCTTGGTGGACAGGATGACGCTCAACCACTGAGCCACACAGACCGGGCAACAGTATTGTTTTTCAAATCTAAATATGGAAACAACCTAATTAGACATCAGCAGGAGGCCAGGTAAATAAATTGTAGTATATTCATGCAATGGAATACTGTGAACAACGAAAATGAAAAAACAGAAACCTACCCATCAACATGGGAAAAATCCCCAAAACGTATTACTGAGCTAAACAGAAGCAATTGTTGCAAAGACAGATATTATGTAAAAGTTTAAAACTATCTAAAACTAATGTATATTTTTAAAATATATTTTATTGATTTTTTACAGTGAGGAAGGGAGAGAGATAGAGAGCTAGAAACATCGATGAGAGAGAAACATCGATCAGCTGCCTCCTGCACACTCCCCACCGGGGATGTGCCCGCAACCAAGGTACATGCCCTTGACCGGAATCGAACCTGGGACCCTTGAGTCCGCAGGCCAACGCTCTATCCACTGAGCCAAACCGGTTTCGGCAAAAACCAATGTATATTTTTATAGATCCATTTGTAATCAGAATGATGTCAAAGCCAGCAGAGGAATAGTTTTTATTTTATTTTATTTATTTATTTTTTTCCTTCAGATACCTTTATTATTATTATTATTATTATTATTATTATTATTAAGAGGAATTGTTTTTAAAGATCCGTGAAAGCAGTTACATCTGGGGAAGGAGGAGGCGGCACCATGATCGAGGAAATATACAGCAGGCATCACCTTGTCTGTATAATTCTTTTGAAAAGTTTGAAGCAAATACAGGATAATACATGAGTAGTCCTGATATTATTTTCTTGTTGTCTGTATGTTTCAAATATTGCATAGTGAGCCCTAGAAGGTTTAGCTCAGTGGATAGAGCATCGGCCTGCAGGCTGAAGGGTACTAGGTTTGATTCCGGTCAAGGGCACGTACCGAGGATGCAGAGTGAAAATTTAAATGAATGAAAACTGACCAGATCTGGCAACCCTTTTAAGAGTGGTTTTCAGTGGAGTAGGTTTAAATGAGCTGGAGAGAGAATGGGAGGTGAGGAAGGGAAAACTCTTCTGAGAAGTTTGGCTTCACCCTCTGAGTGATCCCGGAGAAGTTATCTCTCCATAACTTCTCTCTCTCTGAAGCTTAGTTTTCGTATCTGTAAAATGGTGTATATGTGTGCATACATGTGTATCCACATGCATGAGAGTGTATGTAATGCATGTGTGAATGTGTGTGCATATATGCACATTCGTACATGGAAACACACACATAAACACACATAGGTAAATGTCGTTCAGGCAATGAACAGAGGAGAGCTGTAATTCGACCTGCACAGTGAGGGCTGACAGGGACGATCTCTTAGAGCTTAGCTGAATGCATAGGGTGTCCCAAAATTCACGCAAGAAGTAATTTTGATAGAAAACACAGGTTTATAATTAAAAATTGTAATTTTTTTATAAAGTATACAGTACAGGGTTGTGTACGGAATAGCACAGCGGGTAAATGGCCTCCACGGCTTTGCTGGCACATACGCAAAGCCGTGGTCTTCATTGTCGCTGCTCCTGGGCCACCATTGGTACTTGGTCATGCTTATCAAATTGAAGGGATTGAAATCAAAAGGCAACAGATATTAGAATCTGATTCAATAAACCAAGTAAAGTTAGGCTTTTATTTTTTGTTGTTGTTGTTAATGCTCACGCAAAATTCAAATCTTGCGTGAATTTTGGGACACCCTATAGATTACAGATAAAAGAAAGGGAAAGGGAAAGAAAATGACAGAGAAACCTGCCCAATGGTGTTCAGATCTGTCTGTTATTACAAAGGCATTAGAACAGCGGTTCTCAACCTTCCTAATGCCGCGACCCTTTAGTACAGTTCCTCATGTTGTGGTGACCCCCAACCATAAAATTATTTTCGTTGCTACTTCATCACTGTCATTTTGCTACTGTTATGAATCGTCATGTAAATATCTGATATGCGGGATGTATTTTCATGGTTACAAATTGAACATAATTAAAGCATAGTGATTCATCACAAAACAATATGTAATTATAGATGTGTTTTCCAATGGTCTTAGGCGACCCCTGTGAAAGGGTCGTTCGACCCCCAAAGGGGTCGCGACCCACAGGTTGAGAACCGCTGCATTAGAAGAGGAAAAGATCTTCAGAAGCAAACCCAACGTGGTGGCTTGAATGTAGTTCCGTGACTTTCAAAAAAGAGCAGTCTTCCAGCCCTACCCTGTCCACCGCCGTCTTCCCTCCCAAAAAAGGATAAAGGAAAAAACAGAGCAGGCAGCTAGCTCTTCAGCAACTGCTTCACAAAGAACAGACAGCGAGAGGCCGAGCCTAAGGCGGATGATCTTTACTCATGACTAGGATGGGAAAGGCAAAAGGCTCAGAGATCCTGACCAGAAATTTAAAGAAAATTGATGCTCAAAATAAGGACTGGCCAGGCCGGCGTGGCTCAGTGGTTGAGCGTCAACCTATGAACCAGGAGGTCACATGCCCGGGTTGTGGGTTCAGTCCCCAGTGTGGGACGTGCACAAGGCGGCCAATCAATGATTCTCTCTCTCTCTCTCTCTCTCTCTCTCTCTCTCTCTCTCCCTTCCTCACTGAAATCAATAAAAAAATATAGTTTTTTAAGTTTGAGCTGAATAACTTTTTAAAAAAATATATATTTTATTGATTTTTTACAGAGAGGAAGGGAGAGGGATAGAGAGTTAGAAACATCGATGAGAGAGAAACATCGATCAGCTGCCTCCTGCACGCCCCCTACTGGGGATGTGCCCGCAACCAAGGTACATGACCTTGACCGGAATCGAACCTGGGACCCTTCAGTCTGCAGGCCGATGCTCTATTCCCTGAGCCAAAACGGCCAGGGCGAGCTGAATAACTTTCTAAAAGCCAAGACCGAACTGATAGAAGAGAAATACGCTGTTGGTGCCTGACCCTTAATCGAGTTGAAAGAAACTGTACCGGATGCTGTGCTGAAAGTCATCAGCACGGGGATGGGTCCTAAGGGAGATGACCAAGGAGACGTATAGATCCAGGCTTCCTGAGACAGTGATGCCGACACCGCCTTGGGCATGACTCAGAAGACCTCGTGCGTCATGTCCCGGCACAGCTCCGTGTTGATTTAACAGAGAATGACCCAGGAGTGAGCTGCCCCTGGCGAGGAAGGAGAGAAGGGGCCGACTGAATGCGTAAGCATTTCATCTTCAGATCCAATTCCGAGAGAAATGTGTGCTGAAAACCTCTGATGTGTCTTTTATCAGGGAATGAGTGGGGCCGACCTCCCGAGAAGGTTCAACTCGGCAACACTCCCGAGCTACTAAAAGGGCTCATGGTGTGCACACTGCCAGCCGTTCTCATGAATTCGGATGAGCTTTTAGTTAAAATAACAGCGAACAATTGCGCGGTGGTTATATGGCGCCAGATACTTTCCAAAGTGCTTTATAGACATTGATTTTTTCCCCATTTAGGCATCTGGGAGAGGACCAGCACCTGCAGGTTTGAATTTGAACAAGAAACAGAGGACTGCTGGACAAGGAAAGCACTGCCAATAGGAAATAAATTGCAAAATAAAACAAAACAAAAACACAGGCACAGGACACTACACACCTATTAGAACGGCTAAAATCCAGCACAGTGACAATACGGAAGCCTAGCACAGACGAGAAGCAATAGGAATGCTCTTTCGTTGTCGGTGCGCATGCAAAGCAGTCTAGCCACAGTTTGGTGATTCCTCATAAAACGAAACATACTTTTCTCATGTGATCCGGTCATCACGTTCCTTGGTATGTACCGAAAGCAGTTATCAACTTACGTCCACACAAAAACTGTCCACAGATGTTTGTAACGGCTTCATTCGTAATTGCAAACTTGGAGCCCACCAAGATGTCCTCCAGTAGGTAAACAGGTAAACAATGGGACATCCGGGCGATGGAATATTACACAGCACCGAAGAGGAATGAACTATCAAGCCATAAAAACCCATGGAGTGCCTACAATGCATATGACTGCAAGACACCAGCCTGAACAATTACATACCGGGTGATTCCACCTACATGACATTATGGAAGAGGTAACACAATGGAGACAGGAAAAGATCAGTGGTTGCCCAGCCAGTTGAGTGTCAACCCGCGAACCAAGAGGTCACAAGTTCGATTCCCAGTCAGGGCACATGCCCAGGTTGTGGGCTTGACTCCCAGTGTGGGGCGTGTAGGAAGCAGCCAATGGATGATGTTTCTCTCTGTCCCTCTCCCTTCCTCTCTTTCTTAAAATCAATAAAAACGTATTTTTAAAAAAATGATCAGTGGTTGCCAGGGGTAAGAAGGGGAGGAATGATTAAGCAGAGCATCAGAGGGTTATTAGAGTGATGGAAATACACTGTACGATATGTAATGGTGGGGACATGTCATTAGACATTTACCCAAACCCATAGAATGCAGAGCACCAAGAGTGGACTGTAGTGTAAACTTGGACGTGATTGATCATGATGTGTCCGCGTGGGTCCATCCAGTGGAACAGAGGCACCCCTCTGCTGGGAGGACGTTGGTGGGGGGGGGTGGTCATGAATGTGGGGCAGGGTATATAGGAAATCTCTGCACTTTCCCCTCAAATTTGCTGTGAACCTAAAATTGCTCTAAAAATAAAATATTCATATACATATTTTAAAAAATCATATAGGAGAAAGCAATAGTTTTGTACCATAAACCTCTTCCTTATTTGGATACAATAGACCCTTGACCCTTCATTGACAACTGATTTGTTCTGAATAAGCTCTCCAATGAGGGACCGAGGCTGATGTTCCTTTGAGATCAAAGTATCGGAAAGGAAAGGGAATTGATTGGCAAGGGCTTGCGTGTGGACATGTGAAATGCAGCTGCTTATACAATCAGATTCCAGGGCTTGGCTTGTTTCTAACGGCCGGCGAAAGGGATGCTATAAGCACAGTCCCTGGCCAGAAGCCCGGCTTCTAGCACCTTCTACCGCATGGCTGGCACGTGTGCAGGTTACGTGCTCATAAAAATTTCCTGTCAGCCCGGCCCGCGTGGCTCCGTGGCTGAGCATGGCCCTAGGAACCAGGAGGTCACGGTTCCATTCCTGGTCAGGGCACATGCCCGAGGTGTGGGCTCCATCCCCAGTAGGAGGCGTGCAGGAGGCAGCCGATCCATGATTCTCATCACTGATGTTTCTCTCTCTCTCCTTCTCCCTTCCTCTCAGAAACCAATTTTTTTTAAAAAAATCCTGTCAAACAGTCCATCTCCCTGCTTTTCTGCATTTAGCCCTGGATTAAGACTCAGGAGTTGCAAGGGCCCAGCCGAGAAGCAAGGAAGCAGAGGCGGGACGAGAGCTATTGACTGAGGAAATCCTAGAAAACAGAGCAGGAAATGGATCAGGAGCGCAAGGCACGCCTTGAGGAAGTGTCTACAACTCCAAGATCAGAGCAAGCGAGGACCGCGGAGCTAGGTCAGTCAGCGAGGAGCAGGGGCTATAAATAGCGCTGCTATATGGGGCAAGATCTATTCTAAGGTGAACAGGCGCCCGGTGAATGGAGAAAACAGAGGAACCGTGTCAAACTCGGGAGGTCGGATGAAAGCTCTGGAGAAGGGAGATCAGCTCTGCGCCTCCAGCGAGAGGCTTTGGCCTGCTCCGTGGGAAGACCGGGCATCTCCCTAGTGTGGACGGTGGGGGGACCAGAATAGCTGATTTTGTACGGACAGTGCTCAAAACGATTTGGGGTTTCAGGTTAGCCTTGCTTGGCCTCATGGCCGGAAGTCTAGCTCTCAAGGTCAAATCAGCAAAGTCAGTCACACATAACAGAGGAAAGGGATCAGGGCAAAGACATCGCCCGTCCCCGAAAGTCTTTGCGGAGAGACACAGCCACAGGCTGCATTAGTCATTACTTTTCTTGAAAGGTGGCAGGGGGTGGTTGTGTAAAATCAATTCGCTCCACCTTTGCTGCACTCTGATCTGCTTAATGCACCGAGCGGACGAACCGCAGGGAGCCTCTCTCTGAACCCAAGCGCACTTAATAAGGAACGTGAGCGGGCCCACAGACCGCCATCATTTCCTTCCATTTCCTTTGGCTTAACTCATTCATCAGGACCACTTCGCTCATGTCTCTCTAGCGGTGTCGTGGCCTCACCCTCAATTTTCTTCTCGTCTACTGACTCCTTCAGTCAGGAGTTCTAGGGAGGGTAGAATTTTCCCTCATGTCACTCCCCCGTCTAGTGAAACCCAGCTCTCTTCTCTCGGTTAAATAGTCAGTAGCATTCCTACTTTGCTTTATCCTCTGTACCAGCGGTCGCCAAGCTTTCGGACCTCATGGACCCCCAGTGGTCCGCGGACCACCGGCTGGCGACCGCTGCTCTGTACCAGCGCAGGAGGAACTGAAGGAAATAAAAAAGCCATGGAAATCAACAAAGCAGTTATTTTTGTTGCGTGAAAGTCCCAATGAGTATGGTGGCTCTGTGATGCCATTGGGGAATCCATTCTGTATCTATCTTTTCTGTTTATTTGTATTGATTCTCAGACAGAGGGGAAGGGAGAATGGATTGGCTGCCTCCTGCATGTCCCACATTGGGGATGGAGCCCACAACCTGGGCATGTGCCCTGAACGGGAATCGAACCGGTGGCCCTTTGGATCTAGGTCAACACTCAATCAATCACTGAGCCACGCCGGCCGGGCTGCATCTATATTTTTTATATGTCTTTACAGAGAGGAAGGGAGTGGGATAGAAAGTTAGAAACATCAATCAGAGAGAAACATCGATCAGCTGCCTCCTGCACACCTCCTACGGGGGATGTGCCCGCAACCAAGGTACATGCCCTTGACCAGAATCGAACCCGGGACCCTTCAGTCCCCAGGCCGACGCTCTATCCACTGAGCCAAACCAGTCAGGGCTATTTTCTTTTTTAAAAGGGCAAGATTCTCTCCCCCTCACCACGACCCCACCCCCCAGGATCCAGTATAGTGCTGCCAGTTAGGGAAATGCAGCAAAAAACACAGCATCGTTCTTGCTCTTCTTTATATATCTTTGAGTCCAACCACGGAGTCCTCATTGAGTGACCTGATTCATCCCTTTATCATCTGAAACGTCATTTTATACAGTTCTGTACTGGGGAACGGAGGGAGATTTGCAGCTTCATCACCACAGCTACACCTTTACATGTGTCTACACCACCCCTCTGTCAACATTCGGGACTTGGAGTTATCGCTCCCACTCAAAGGCACAGAGCACTTGGCGCTGGACATTTTCATCAGCTCTGTGAGGCACGGCTCTCTCTGGAATTCCTTAATCATAAGCACACACGATCCAGTGTGAATACAGTTCAATTTTTTGTAACCATAGTTTTTACTGTATTTTTACTGATTTCAGAGAGGAAGGGAGAGGGAGAAAAACAGAAACATCAACGATGAGAGAGAACCATAGATCGGCTGCCTCCTGCAAGCCCCCTACTAGGGAGTGAGCCACAACCTGGGCATGTGCCCTGACCTGAATAGAACCGTGACCTCCGGGTTCATAGGTAGACGCTCAACCATTGAGCCACACCGCCTGGGCCATAGACTTTTTTGAGTGTTTTTTTCCTCTTCGAAGCACTCACTGAAAACTCTGATGGAAGAATACTATCTATTGTTTTCTTTATTACTTTCCACAATACCTGGCTCACTTCTCTGCAAAACAGGCTCTGGGCAGACGGAGATGCCTGTACTGTGCACATAAGTCAGACCTAGTAAACGTGGGAGTTTGCAGAAGTGAGCTTCCAGACTCTCAGAACTCACATGTAGCGTTCAAAAGGTAACGCGTAACTATGAAGTGGGGTAACCATTCCCTCACATTGCATAAACAATGTTTTCCTAACAGCTGCAAGTTAGTACTAAGGGGCTGGGTAAGGTCAGAAAGAATACAGCTCATGTTGTAAGTGACTGTCTGTGTTTTCCCTCCCTGACACCCACTCCAGTGAATTATTTCTTGTAACTCTACCCTACAGATTTGCCAAATTGCCTGCCCTCCTTTATATATCTCCTTCCTATCTCCACCATTATACCTTTGCTTGGAGTGTCTTTTCTGCTGGGAATGTCTCCCTCCACCTCTACAAATCCAAACCTGACCACATCCCCCGAGGCCAAACTCAAATCTAAATGCCCCGGAAGGTTTCTTGCCTCAGCGGGATCTCATGAATTCTTCATCGATTTCGTTGTTAACATTTACTGCTCTGACCACGTGTTACCGTTTTATGTGCACATCGGCTATCTGATCAGACTCAGCATCAGCAAACTATAGCACATGGACGAAATGGGGCCCGCTGCATGTTTTTGTAAATGAAGTTTTATTTGAACACAGCCATGCTCATGTTTTTACACACCGTCTGTGGCTGCCTTTGGCGTACAACGGCAGAGTTGAGCAGTTGCAACAGATAATACCTGGCCAACTAGGCCTCGTGTTTTTTCTATCTGGTCCTTCACAGTAAGTTTGCTGATCCTGAAGTACGCTCAGCTTCCAGAATGGACTATAGGGACAATCTTATTTCTCTCTCTCCCTCGCTCTCTCAAATATGTTTTTATTGATTTCAAGACAGGAAGGGAGAGGGAGAGAGAGAGAAACATCAATGATGAGAGAGAATCATCAATCGGCTGCCTCCTGCACGCCCCCCACTGGGGATCGAGCCTGCATCCCAGGCATGTGCCCTGACCTGGAATTGAACCGTGACCTCCTGGTTCATGGGTCAATGCTCAACACTGAGCCACACCGGCTGGGCTAATTTATTTTTCTCTTAAATCTTCACAAAACCTGGAGTATTGCACTGCATATAGCAGGAACCTAATAAGTATCCTATCTAGTAAAGAGGGGATATGCTAATTGACCCTCACACATTGCAAAAGATGGTAGTGCCCACAGCCAATAAGGAGGGAATATGCTAATTGACTGCCATACCCTCAAAGATGGCGGCACCCACAGGCACAAGATGGCAGCGCCCAGTCCCCTCAGCCCCGCTGGCATGCCTTCCTCCAGAGTCCCCCAACCCCCAAGCCCCCCAGCCGCCCAGGGCCAGCCCGAAGCACAGGCAAGCCTCAGATGGTGGCTGCCCAGCCGCCCAGGGCCGTCCGAGGCTCAGGTAACCAGGGCCGGCCCAGGCTTGCGCTGCCGGCAGTGGCAGCAGCAGAGGTGTGATGGGGAGTCACCTTCCCCTAATCACCGGGTCACCTCCCACCCCTGAGGGCTGACTGTGAGAGGGGGCAGGCCAGGCTGAGGGACCCCTCTCCAGTGCATGAATTTTCATGCACCGGGCCTCTGGTTTTAAATAAATGTTTGGCTTATAAGGAATGAATAGTGTCTGCTTATGTATATCAGTTTTCTATTTGCAAACACTATCCCACCCAATTTGTCGTTTACTCGTCACCATAACTTCTCCGCGCAGAGAAAGTAGGTCTCATTATCTACTGTTAGAAATTCAGGCATAGACACAGACTTGCTTATGGACACACAGCCAAACTGGGTCGTGAACCCAGACCTTTGGATTTCTGGCTCCAAAATACCTCATTGGCCTCTCTGTGCCTCCCTGCTTTCCCTTAAATTGAACTAAGATGCTGATAGAGCCCCAAATAAAAACATATACACATCCAGTTAGTAAATGAGTCACCATGGCCCAGGTACGCCATGCTCATTTTTCATAGAAATGCAACTATTTTATGAGAACTAGTCGTTCAACATATTTCCATTTCTGAATTCAAAAAGTAATTTTAATATTAAATTTAAAAACTGAAGAAGTAAAAAGCTTTACAAAATAAATAATCCCCTTTTAAAAATGGAGGAATTTTTTTAAAAAAAATATATTTTATTGATTTTTTACAGAGAGGAAGGGAGAGGGATAGGGAGTTAGAAACATCGATGAGAGAGAAATATCAATCAGCTGCCTCCTGCACACCCCCCACTGAGGATGTGCCCGCAACCAAGGTACATGCCCTTGACTGGAATCGAACCTGGGACCCTTCAGTTCGCAGGCTGATGCTCTACCCACTGAGTGAAACTGGTCAGGGCTCCAAAAGTAATTTTAATACTAAATTTAAAAACTAAAGAAGTAAAAAGCTTTACAAAAGAAATAATCCCCCTTTAAAAATGGAGGAAATTTGTTTAAACTTCAAAACATACAGAAAATGTGGGCTGGGAGGGGAGGGGGAAGGGGGGACCATGGGAGATATCTGTAATAGCATCAATAATAAAAATATATTCTTAAAATACAGAAAATGTACATTTCCCACGCTGCTACCACTGACTCTCCCGGCTCGGTCCTTCTTACAAAGACAGTTGCTCTCACCTTTTCATTCGACATCTTAAACCTATTGATTCAAGTTAGCAGCTATCAGATTAAACCATAAGTAAGAATAATACGCCCCTACGGTATGTTCAGTCTGCCCAGGCCAAGTTGATCTAATTCAAGTCCATTATCTGCTCAGCAACACCTCTTTACCACTCAGTGCTGTTTACACAGCTGATGTGAAACATTGGGAAAAAGCAGAGAGGCGAGAATACAGGGCGTTTGTTTTATGTCTTCCTGTAAAAACCTCCTTTTATTCGGAATCCATTAAACAGCAGACTCATGCATTTTTAAACAATATCTGTAACGCCTTTGCATTTAGATCAGAGAGCTACATTGTTTTCGGTACACAAATAGGATTTTTTGTAAATACCCCTTTCTCTGAAATGGGTCACATGCTAGACAGTTACGGGGCGTCTATTAATTTCTGCCCAGTGAGGAAGAACCGGCTTGTGGTCTGAGCCTCTTTAAGGTGTTCCAGTCCCTTTAAATTATGCATGAACTGAATGCAAATGGGAGGTTTCGATGTGCTAGGAAGCAGGTGGCCCTCTGAGCTGGAGGCTCACCTACTGGCGAAACATGCCATGCAGTCTACGTTCAGCTCTCCGTGGGCAACCAATAAATGCTTGAGACTTAAAAAAACATCTGTTTTTTTTAAAGGCGAAAATTAATATTTGTAAAGCCACTGGTAGAAGGCTTCTTGGAATGCCTGTCACCTCAGGAGCACGTGCCGAAAGCAGAGGTGACCTCGTTTCCTAGAGCGGCACAGTCAAGGGCACACACCTCGGTTGCAGGCCCAATGCTCGGCCCCAGTTGGGGCACATGCGGGAGACAACCGATCGATGTGTCTCTGTCTTACCCTCTCCCTTCCACTCTCTCAAAAAAAAAAAAAAAACCAATGAAAAAATACCCTCTGGTGAGGATTAACACAATAAACAAACAAACAAACAAACAAATAAATAAAAATAAAATAACAACCATCAGCCCTGGCCAGTGTGGCCCAGTGGGTTGAGCATCATCCCAGGCACCAAGAGGTCTCCAATTCGATTCCCGGGTCAGGGCACATGGCCAGGTTGCAGGGTTGATCCCCAGGAGGAGGTGTGCAGGAGGCAACCAATGGATGTTTCTCTCTCTCTCTCCCCCCTCTCTCTTCCTCTCTCTCTTAACAACAACAACAACAAAAATCAATAAAAACATGGTTTAAAAAAATTAAAATAAAATAACAACCATCATTTATGTTGCCCCTGAATCTGCGAGGTGGGCAGGGCTGCGAGAAGGCCTGTCTCCGTACCACGTGGTGGCAACAGGGACCCAGCTCCAACAGGGCTTCCTCATGGGCAGCGGTTCTCAACCTGTGGGTCGCGACCCCTTTGGCGTCCAACGACCCTTTCACAGGGGTCGCCTAAGACCATCCTGCAGATCAGATATTTACATGAAGATTCCTGACAGTAGCAACATTACAGTTATGAAGTAGCAACTAAAATAATCTTCTGGTTGGGTCACAACATGAGGAACTGTATTAAAGGGCCAGAAGGTTGAGAACCACTGCATAGGGCTGCCCAGTGGGTGGGAGGAGCTAGCCTGGGTCTCCGCGGGTGGGTCCCGTCCCGAGGGCTCAGCCTGCTCCCCCCGCAGCGCTGCTGGGCTCCCAGAACAGTGTGTTCCAAGAGGCAGGGTGGACACGCTTTCATGGCTCTTGAGGTCCAGCTTGGACCCTGGCACCAATTCCACTGTATTCAATTCCTCAGCCATCACGAAGCCCACTCAGACTCGAAGGAAGGGGCCCAGAACGTCCCTCCGATGAGAGGCCTGCCACACGACCTGTGCCATCTTCACTGGTCGTGCTCGATGGTCCTCAGTCGGAAAGGAGAAGGCCAAGACCCCTGTGAGCTCTCTCCCCTCCATCACCGCAGGGCAGAGAAGCTGTCACTGGCTACATCACAGCCATGCGGCCCTGCCTCTCGCCTCGAGACCCACAAACCCTTGCGCTTTGGGTTGTCATATTTCATTTTTTATGTTATTATTTTATTTGTTTGTTAATCCTCACCCGAGGATATTTTTCCATCGACTTTTAGAGAGAGTGGGAGGTAGAGGGAGAGACAGAAACATAGATGTGAGAGAGACACGTCGATGGGTTGCCTCCTGCACGCACCCCAACCCGACGCCGGGGAACCTGCAACCCAGGTACGTGCCCTTGACTGG
>NW_005871097.1:7199166-7228752 GCF_000147115.1 Myotis lucifugus
CGATGTCATATTTAGAATCCTATACAACTTCGGTTTTCTGGTATCCCTTGCCAAATCTGTCTCCTACTTTCTTAAAATTGATGGTCCTCTCTCACCAAGTAAGATTAAATTGTAAAAATAAAATGTTCAGCTGGGCGGGGGGAGGGTGGAGGAGGGGGAGGGAGGAAGGGGTGCGATGACATGTCCCTCCGGGGGGTGGCCGAACCTTACCAACCCCCAGATGATTATGCATTTTTTCAAAGGCCTGATGCTTTTTTTAAAATATATATATTTCATTGATTTCTTACAGAGAGGAAGGGAGAGGGACAGAGAGTTAGAAACATCGATCAGCTGCCTCCTGCACACCCCCCACTGGGGATGTGCCCGCAACCAAGGTACATGCCCTTGACCGGAATCGAACCTGGGACCCTTCAGTCCACAGGCCAACGCTCTATCCACTGAGCCAAACCGGTTAGGGTTATGCATTTTGATTTGCTTCAAAATGATGACATTCCCAGCTACACATTTACCGACACAGCTTAATTAAAAACAGAAACTGGCTATTTTGGGTGGCTTTTCTGGTAGTAAAACCATCAACATCTCCTTTGTTGAGCCTACGGCAATGGAAACATGTTCCAAGTTCTTATCATTTAACCCTGAATTTAAAGATATCACAGAAATCTTGTTTTCTGCTCCAATATAGATGATATCTATTAAGTCCCTCTGTTCTTAAGTGAAAATCTGTACGTACCTAAGCCAGAGAGCTATTTTGCTAAGAATCGACTTCCGTGATGAGATTTTATAATGGGCTTAAAAAGTAAGTTTTCAGTGTATGACAAAATTCGTTTTTGAAATCTTAGTTTTGAGAGGGCCAGGAAATCAAGAGTCAGTGTATCCTCTAGTATAGTGGTTCTCAACCTTCTGGCCCTTTAAATACAGTTCTTCATGTTGTGACCCAACCATAAAGTTATTTTCGTTGCTATTTCCTACCTGTAATGTTGCTACTGTTAGGAATCGTCATGTAAATATCTGATCTGCAGGATGGTCTTAGGCGACCCCTGTGAAAGGGTCGTTCAACCCCCAAAGGGGTCGCAACCCACAGGTTGAGAACCGCTGCTCTAGTACTAAGTGAAGGGCAAAGCTGACTTAGATGTAGGGACCAAGAGCAGCGACTCCTGTGGGAAGTCTTCCTTTGCCTGAAAGAGACGCAAATGGGTTCATTGCACCAAAGTGATCATTTCACCATTTCTTTCTTTTGTTTTTTAAGTACTTTTTATGGTTGTTTCTTTTTTCTTTTTAATACATTTTTATTGATTTCGGAGAGGAAGGGGGAGGGAGAGAGAGATAGGAACATCAATGATGAGAGAGAATCATGGATCGGCTGCTTCCTGCACGCCCCCTACTGGGGATCGAGCCTGCAACCTGGACATGTGCCCTAGATGGGAATCGAAGCATGACCTCCTGGTTCATAGGTCGACGCTCAACCACTGAGCAACACCAGCCAGGCTTTTTACCATTTCTCTTAACAGCCAGAAAATGTTCTTCTAAAGATCAGGTTCTTAAAATTTACCCAAAGGGGGAAAAAAAAGAAGCCTGAGAAAGTCTAATGACTAATGATTTCTTCTCTAAAAATAAAACCCGCTTTTGAACGAGGCAGCCCGGGCAGACACCTGCTCACACAGGCTTGGAGGTAGGAGGCTTGAGTAAGAGAATCACAGGCCAGCCCTTCCCACTCAGCTCTGGGCACAGGGTTTGCTGTCACACTTCTGGGAAACCTTCCAGATCAGTTGCTGCGCGCTGGGCACGCCGAAGCCATCGGCTCCAAAGGTATATCAATTCCTCCCTCCGCTCAGCTCGGAGGGTGACATAATGCATTCGGGGAAGGCTCACATGTCTGTTAAAAGATGATTCATCGGGGCCAAAACTAGGACACTAAAATTCTACGCAACGGTTTTGCATCTCCAGATACTTAGGCCTTAGGAGAAACACTGGCCCTAGCTGGTTTAGCTCAATGGCTAGAGCGTTGGCCTCCGGACTGGAAGGTCCCAGGTTCGATTCCAGTCAAGGGCACATGCCTGGGTTGTGGGCTTGATCCCCAGTAAGGGGCGTGCAGGAGGCAGCTGATCGATGATTCTCTTTCATCATTGATGTTTCTCTCTCCCTTCCTCTCTGAAATCAATAAAAAGTCTATTTTAAAAAAATAAAAAATAAAGGAAGCATTGGACATGACATGGACTCTGTCAAGACTGGAGACAATATATAATCTTATCTAATAAATGAGAAACATGCAAATTGGTGTCACTCCGCTACACCCACCAACCAATCAGAGCGACTATGCAAATTAACCCAACAAAGATGGCGGTTAATCTGCATACTCAGGCACAGAGCAAAGACTGAAGGCTCCGGGCGGAGTGAAGACTGAAGACTGAAGGCTGAAGGCTGAAGAGGCTTGGCTTCTCCGCTGTAACGGAGGAAAACCGGTGCCAGCAGCCAGGGGAAGGAAGGCCTATTGCGCGAATCTTCGTGCAACGGGCTTGTAGTGGTAAAATAAAGAGAACCGAGCAAATGATGATCTTTTCACAAGTTCTTCATGCTGGGCTTGCTCAGTAATGGTCAGGCTGAAGTTCAAATATAAACCATCAACCCGGGATGAAATAGCTGTGATTTAAGCCAGTGCTACTCCCAGTGTGGTCCACGGACCAGCGGCATCAGCAGCATCTGGCATGACAGAAGCACAGATTCTTGGGCCCCATCCCAGTGCTACTAAATCAGTGTCTCTGGGGGTAGATCCAGCGACCTGTGTTCTCCCAGCCCTCCACATGAGTCTTACGCATGCTCTAGTGGGAGAAGCCCTGATTCAGACTGTTGATAGAAGAAGAAGAAGAAGAAGAAACATTTGGCTTACTCAGGCTTAACTCTACAGAATGCATACTAAAATGAGACATCACTCTTGTGTCATTTACATCTTTAAGAAATTGTCTAGCCCTAACTGGTTTGGCTCAGTGGATAGAGTGTCAGCCTGTGGACTCAAGGGTCCCAGGTTCGATTCCTGGTCAAGGGCATGTACCTTGGTTGTGGGCAGATCCCCAGTAGGGGGTGTGCAGAAGGCAGCTGATCAATGTTTCTCTCTCATCGATGTTTCTAAGTCTCTATCCCTCTCCCTTCCTCTCAGTAAAAAATCAATAAAATATATTTTTTAAAAAAAACAACAAGAAAGAAATTGTCTAGGCCCCGTCAGCATGGCTCAGTGGTTGAGCGTCGATCTATGAACCAGGAGGTCACAGCTCGATTCCTGGTCAAGGGCACATGCCCAGGTTGCGGGCTCGATCCCCAGTGTAGGGCGTGCAGGAGGCAGCTGACCCATGATTCTCTTTCATCATTGGTGTTTTTTTTTCTCTCTCTCCCTCTCCTTTTCTCTCTGAAATCAATAAAAATATTTTTTTAAAAAAAGGAAGCAGGTGACCAATGGGAGGGGGATGAACAGTTTCCTGCCCAAGCCCTGTGACTGTCCCTGTCAATCCTATTACACCCCTGTTTTACAGACTGAGAAATCAAGGCTTACACAAGGTCAAGCAACCTGGGGGGCTAGTTCCACAGCAACCCTCTCGGACCTCCGCCCTCTTCCACATCGTGCTCGGCAGCAGGCAGCAATGCCAGGGGTGACCCAGCTCAACGCCGCCATTCTCCTGGGTCACTGCCGCTTGTGCTTTTGAGTTTGAGTTCCTGGAATGGGTGGGGGCTTGAGAAGAGGAACTTCAGGCCAAAACAGCTTCTAGGATGGTTGGTGGACCCCTAGTTATCAAAACTCCACCCATAGTGTCTGAGGCCTGGGTCTGTGGGAAAGAAACTCCCATCCCTTCCTGTTGGTGAGATTACAGAAATGTATGTCTACCACAGCAACCTTAGTAAATACGTTATGTGGACATGTCCACATGTTCCAAACCTGACCTCTCTGGACTTAATAAAATCAATCACACAGAATTCAGCCTCGTGTCCCCTATGAAACACATAGTAACTTCTGAATGAATGAATGAATGAATGAACATCGAGTTGACTCCTCAGGGGATTCCTTCCCCAGTTTCCAAGGGGTTTTTTCATTCATTCAACAAACACTTATTGAGCGCCTACTATGTACCAGGCGCAATTCCAGGAAACGGGGATATGGCAATGCACACAAAGGCTCTCAGTTGTCAACACTATTGCACTCAGATCAAGCGCTTAAAAATTGGGCCTAAGGTAGAGAGGAAGACGAACACGCTGTCACTGCTTTTGACTTCTAGCATCACTTCATTGCACGTGGCTCTTCTGTTACACGCTTGCTTTACATTAGTCCACGGCGCTGGCCTGTGATGGGGAATACAATTCCAGGAGTGATGCTATCGAGTTTCTGGGAACTGCTGACTTGACACACCATCACAGCCGCCTGCCCATGCACATGCCTAGAAAATAAAAGACCCCCGTCCACATGGGCAGAAGCACGCAGGCTATTGCTCCTGTATTTCATTCCCGCCACATAAAGGGGAGTGAGGGGTCCCAGAACTCACTGGAGAGACAGAAAGTTAATTAAAACACATCCTTCATTGTCCAGGATTTGGGTAACACATGCTCTAGATCAGTGGTCGGCAAACTCATTAGTCAACAGAGCCAAATATCAACAGTACAACAATTGAAATTTCTTTTGAGAGCCAAAATTTTTAAACTGAAACTATATAGGTAGGTACATTGTTATTAACTTAATTAGGGGACTCCTAAGCTGGCCTTTGCTAAAAACGTCCTCAATCTGATTGAGGTACGTTCACTGAGGTCGACTCCTTCCAACTCTCCCATCCACACTCGTCTTGTATACTTGTTTCGTCCATCTCCTTTCGTTCATCCTCTCTGTATGTCCACCCCCCACTTCTTCTAACGCCACTTCTTCAAAATAGACTCGCCCAGGCCGAAAACCGACTTCTGCGCATGGGCCACGAAGTTTCAATCGCACTGTACGCGCGCCCCCGCACGTGGTATTTTGTGGAAGAGCCACACTCAAGGGGCTAAAGAGCCACATGTGGCTCGCGAGCCGCAGTTTGCCGACCACTGGGCTAGGGCATCCCCTTCCTTTGTAATAGCTTCATTGTTTCGTTATTTACCAATGGTGGTTTGTGTTTCAGTCACTCTGGGCTGGAGGACTTGGTAGGGTGCCACTACTCTCCTCAATCAGCATTTGTCCACACTCATAAAATATCTGAGAAGCAGACAGGCACTTACGTAAGCCTCTCCTTTCTCTAGACTGCCTTCTTTCTTCATGCGAACTACCTGTCACCTACCAGCTTCCTGTATTTTCAATGACGCTGCTGGGTGATTGTCAAGTAAATTATCAGAAAAGGCAACTTCATGGAAACTCCTGCACTTCCACGCAGTGCAAACTCCTGCGGGCCGCCTTACAGGGATACCAGGAACACATAACGGATGCCGTTGTCTTTCAGTTTTCATGACAGTGCCCGGCACAGCCAACCGTAACCAATGCCAATGCCTGCTCACCAAGCGCAGGTACTGGGCCAGGGAGCAGGGCGTGGGCAGCCCCACCAGCATCCATTGAAACTCTCCAGGTCCCATGGATCCCAAAGCCACCCTTTCTCTTCTGATCTTAGAAAGGTGAGCCAGGCCCGTGCCACTGATCACATGACCCAAGAGCAGAACCTCATTATCGAGCGCATTTCTAGTTCCGCAGCTAAATGCATTATTCACACTGGGCAAGATAAATAAAGACTATAGATTCGTGTCCGTTTTTATTTCCCTTTAAATATATTTCTCTTGATTTCGGAGAGGAAGGGAGAGGGAGAGAGAGAGAGAAACATCAGTGATGAAAATCATTGATCGGCTGCCTCCTGCACGCCCCCTACTGGGAATCGAGCCTGCAACCTGGGCATGTGCCCTTGACCGGGAATCGAACCGTGACCTCCTGGTTCATAGGTCGACGCTCAACCACTGAGCCACACCGGCGGGGCCATGTCCGTTTTTAAAATACATTCAGTACCTTACAAATTCGATCAAGTGGAAAAGTAAGATTTAGAGATAAAACAACCATTCATGCAACACACTTTTATTGCGTTGAGGTGTTCATGAAATAGAAGCCACAGTTTAAAAAAAAAAAAAAAAAGAAGCCACAGTTTAGAGGGAAGGCGCTCACAGATGCCTAAAGAAGGCCACCGAGAAAAGACACCAAATCTAGTCTGGAGGTCTCGGAAGACTGTCCGGGGCACAGCAACACCTGAGCTCACTCTTGACAAGTGTGAACAGAAGCTGAAGAAGGGAAGAGAGAGGGAAGAGTTTTCTGGGCAAGGAAAGTATGTTCCAGGGCAGCCACCACAACCAGAAGGAATGAGCAGAGGATGCTCAGAGCAAGCTGAACTTGGCAGCACATTTGACAGTTTCTCTACAGGCAAAGCATCTATTTTTGGTCTATTATGATGTTGAACTTCTTCTCCCCTGTTAAGCATTGCTGCATGTTTATATCCAAGTTGTCTTTTATTAGACTCCTACTGGACCATATCTTTGTTTCCCCTGCATAAGTCCAATCACTCTTCTGGGTATATCTCTATATATAAAAGGCTAAGAGACCAACCATATGTATGTCCGACTGTCCAACCGACCAGCCAATAAATATGACACGCACTGGCAATTTAAAAATAAATGTTGACTCGCACATGCGCCATACATATAAAGCTCTCGCTGGCACCAATCACACACGTGTGTTTCGATCTGTCATTGTCAATCGTGAATTTAGTTGACACTTCTATTATAGAGAAAGGGCGAATAGCAATATTAAAATATTTCTAATTAATTTCCTTTCAATGTGCACGTATCCATGTGCCAGGCCACTAGTTTTAAATAAGAGTTGAAATCCAAATCTGCTTCTTTGGCTTATGTACCACCTTCCCTCCTAGAACTCAAATCTTCACAGGTATTTTAACAGCTGTACTCTTTATCAAATTAAAAGAGAGGAAATAATCCCAACTTCTAGCAAAGCTCACAGAAAAGATTTCACGTGGTAGGAGCACAGAGCAGAGATGGTAAAAACAAACAAACAAAAAGAAAAAAACCTCATCAGTAAGATACAGTAAAATGGGTCTTTAAAACTCTCATTGGAATATGTAAATTGATGTAACAAAAAATAATAAATCTGAGAAGGCATCGCATTTTATCAGTTCAAGTTTACTTCTCAAACATGGACCTTTCATTTTATTTTTTAATATTTCTCTAGCCAATCCTTTTTGAAAATATATTTCTATTGATTTCAGAGAGGAAGGGAGGGAGAGAGAGAAACATTAATGATGAGAGAGAATCATGAATCGCCTGCCTCCTGCACGCCCCCTACTGGGGATTGAGCCCACAACCCGGGAATGTGCCATACCAGCTAGGGCTTGAGTTTGTTTAGAATACTTATAGAGAAGTTGCAAGCTGAACTATTCCGTTTTGGTCTGGTAGATCTACCAATGTCTCTATTGCTTTTGGACTAGCGGCAGTTCATGGACAAATATGGCAACTGTTAAGGGAGCCCTGCGGATGCGGGTAGAGGCAGAATGTGGTGATGTGGACGTGTGATCACCTCCAGGAAGCAGCTCTCCTAGATGAGATCCTTCTACACCCGCAATCAGATGATCAACTGCTATTCACTGTGTGGCCCACAGACATGAAATTCTGCAAAGACTGACGGCCCCTTTACATAGGGATCCTGAGCTATCTCGGCTTAAAAAAAAAATCAAAGCAGTTTTCTTTTCCTTTATTAAAGCAAAGGAAAACATTTTCCCACACAAACCGGAAAGCACTTTTTCGTCGACTAGTTCTTTCAACTGACTGCAGCTGCTCCTGAGGCACGCTGTCTGGGAAGATGAGTTTTTTTCCTAAGGAAACAAAGTTTGCATAACTTCTCATCAATACGAAGAAATAAAAGTTTCAGAGGTAGGTGTCAAGTTGATGAAACACTTATTTCTCCTCAGAGTCTGAACAATCACACATTCCCTATGACTAGATATGATTTAGGGATTGACTACAAAAAGGCTTTTTAAAAAAAATATCCCTTTAGACTTGTATGCATGCATATAAGCCTAACGGACACAGACAACAGGGGGGTGAGGGCATGAGTTGGGGAGGTCAGGGGGGGGTTATGGTGGGATAAGGACACATATGTAATACCTTAATCAATAAAGAAATTACCAAAAAATCCCTTTATGGAAGAACTTTCTTTTAAAAGAAATATTTTTATTGACTTCAGAGAGGAAGAGAGAGAGAGAGACATCAGTGATAAGAGTCATTGATCGGCTGCCTCCTGCACGCCCCCTACTGGGGATCAAGCCCACAACCCAGCCATGTGCCCTGACTGGGAATCAAACCGTGACCTCCTGGTTCATAGGTCGACGGCTCAACCACTGAGCCACGCCGGCCGGGCTGGAAAAACTTTCCGAAGCAGGATTTTAGATGACAATTAGGCAGAAAAGACTGCATCACCATAGTCAGGTTCAGTACAAGGTTAATGCAGGTGGTTACGAAACTGGGTTTTCTATCCTCCACCTCTCACCTTTGCTCAAGGCCCAGGACTTTCAGCCACACAGAGCCACTCAGGGGCCCAGTCCTCACCTCAAACCCAAAAAGGCTCAGAGGAAAACCTTTTCAGTTTTCTGTTGCTTATCTACCCACATAATAATGACAACATGCCCTGAACAGTTTGGCTCAGTGGCTAGAGCGTCGGCCTGCGGACTGAAAGGTCCCAGGTTCGATTCCGGTCAAGGGCACGTACCTTGGTTGTGGGCACATCCCCAGTGGGGGGTGTGCAGGAAGCAGCTGATCGATGTTTCTCTCTCATCGATGTTTCTGACTCTCTATCCCTCTCCCTTCCTCTCTGTAAAAAATCAATAAAATATATATATATAAAGAGATTGTTTAAAAAAATAATAATGACAACAAAAACAAAACAAAGAAAACCTTTGGTCTGCTCCCCAAGTTCCTAATTCCTTCCAAAGGTATCACCACTATTCTAACCTCTTCAGTCAATATGCCAGGGACATATAGACGAGCAAGCCACACGTCCAATTGTGGCAGAGCTACGCATAAAGGATCAGGCAATCAAGGTAAGTGGCACCAATCACAGCCTTTCAAGGAGTCAGAAAATCCTTTGAGAAAAGAGAACATTTATTTACTTATTTACTTTTATGTTTGTATTGATTTCAGAGAGGAAGGGCAAGGGAGAGAGAGAAACATCAAAGATGAGAGAGAGGACCGTTGATCGCCTGCCTCCTGCACGCCCCACACTGGGGATCGAACCCACAACCCCGGGCATGTGCCCTGACTGGGAATGGAACCGTGACCGACTGGTTCATAGGCCGACGCTCAACCACTGAGCCACGCCGGCCAGGTGAGAAAAGACAACATTTAGACTGAGTCTTGAAGAAATGAAAGTAGAGGAGCATTCAAGGAACAGAAGAACAATGTGTGAGAGGAAGGCATGACATTTCACGGCGAATTCCAAACAGGTCAATGTCATCAGAGTGAAAGATGGATGTGGAAATGTAATAGAACTGGGATGGGAGTGTGAGCAGACCTTGCAGAACTGAATTTACTAAGTTTGACCTGTACACAAGTGAGGAGCCACTACAATAATTTGTCCAGAAGCATTAAAAAAAGACCAGTTTCGAAAGTTTGGATTATTGCTCAGAATATATTCCCTTAGCCTCCTGCATATACGTCCCTGCCCCGTTGACATGGGCTTTGTCATGTGACTAACTTTGCCCAAAGGAATACGAATCTAACAAAAGCTTTAAGTATACTTTGCCCCGCTATCATGACCATGAGAAGAGCATGCTCTAAAAGGCCTCTGACACTTCGGCCTGGGCCCCATAATGAGACCCATGCTGTAGATGAGAAGCCTGGATTTCAGAGAATGGCCCATGGATTCCAATACCTAGAACCAAGCTCCACCAAGTTTCCCCGTTAGCCAACCCAACGAGCCATTTTAGCCGGTCCAAAAACTTCTGTGCTAATGCTTACTGGCATAAATGACTACATTGGGGAATGATTTGTTACACAGCTTTACTGCAACAATAGCTGACTAATACATCATGTTAGGAATCTGGCAACAATTTTCGCCTCCCAGGTAACCCTGTACCCCTTCTTCTTTCAAATCCAAAATACCAAGAAGATATTCTTTTTTCCCCCCTGGAAAAGAAAGAATGTATAGGGACTCTTCTGATTTATACACATTCTGAGCTCGCTTGCTGCTTCTGAGGCCACCATCCCTAAAAAACCCGAAGCAAGTTTGACTGCCAAGCACTTATTCATCCAAAGGGAAGATGTTCTTTCGATCCTTCCCTAGAATTGGATTACTGGAACAATCTCCTAACCAATATATCCCTGAATCTGGTTTTGCTCAGTTCCCATTCATCCTGAAGTCTAAGTCTAGACTATTCTTTATATATATAATTGATTTCAGAGAGGAAGGGAGAGGGAGAGAGATAGAAACATCAATGATGAGAGAGAATCACTGATCGGCTGCCTCCTGCACACCCCACACTGGGGATCGAGCCTGCAACCCGGGCATGTGCCCTTGACTGAGAATGGAACCCTGACCTCCTGGTTCCTAGGTCAACGCTCAACCACTGAGCCACGCCAGCTGGGCCTAAACTATTCTTAAACACCACCTTCATGTCACCTCACCTCACAGTCTGCAAGGGTTCCCATTACACAGCATTTCGGATTCAATTCTGCCTTGTTTCCAAACCCCACCAAGTAGTTTAACCTCTTCCCTGTTTGCGTCCCAGGCTGGTTCTCTATGCCATGGCTTTGTTCAGGCAAAAGAACATCTCCCCCCAAGCTCCATGTGGAAGATTCACTTCTTCTACCCCATCCACAAAGCTTCATTTCCCGCCACCTTTAATGTAGCGACCACCCTCCCAGGCTTCCTAGAGCTGCAAGGACTGTGCCTATTCCTATGACAGTTTTAGTCTCTTCAGCATCTAGTTAAGCACTTACTTGGTATAAAAGCCTATACAGTATGTATATCTTGTCTTTTTAACTACCTTGAAATCTTCCTGCAAGCCAGAACTATGTCAAATCTTACTATATTCTCTTGCCCCTTTCCCCCAAAGTTCTGTGCAGAATGGCTGAACACAATAGGCAATGGGTATTTGTTTGATACCCTAAAATAGGCTTTCACTCGTTTAATATATACTGGCTAAGCACGGTGTGCCAGGCACTGTGATATGTAACGGTGACTAAACCATTGCCTACAGCAGTGATGGCGAACCTATGACACGCGTGTCAGAGGTGACGCGCGAACTCATTTTTTTGGTTGATTTTTCTTCGTTAAATGGCATTTAAATATATAAAATAAATATCAGAAATATAAGTCTTTGTTTTACTATGGTTGCAAATATCCAAAAATTTCTATATGTGACACGGCACCAGAGTTAAGTTAGGGTTTTTCAAAATGCTGACACGCTGAGCTCAAAAGGTTCACCATCACTGGCCTATGGCCTCAAGAGTTTTACAGTTTACAGCAACAACAAACAAGTACACAAAAGGAAGCATTACTCTCTTTATCTGATTTGCTGTGTGTGTTTTTAATAAAACTTTTAAATATATTTTTATTGATTTCAGAAAGGAAGGGAGAGGGAGAGAGAGATAGAAACATCAATGATGAGAGAATCATGGATCGGCTGCCTCCTGCACACCCCGCACTGGGAATTGAGCCAGCAACCTGGGCATGTGCCCTTGACCGGAATTGAACCCGGGACCCCTTCAGTCCGCAGGCTGAAGCTCTATCCACTGAGCCACACCAGCTAGGGCTGCTGTGTGTATTTTAAATGTTATATTCATTGCTGGACTAAAAAGATGGAAGAGGATCATGACGGATGCATTTCCTGAAGTCGCAGCCATGTCCTACCCAGAGAAGTTTCCTAACCTGATTGCCACCACTCTGGGAGCATGATAGTCAGTTCTTGTTGATTTTCTTCGCAGAGGCCGTGGGTTAGGCCAGAGGGCATCTGAGGAGGGAACCTTCTGCTCAAACACACTATTTATAGTTTCCCAGTTTCCCAGAAACAAATATTTAAATGTGTTTTCTCAATTCTCCCCTTGTCATCTGACAAAAGTGTAGCAGCTTCCATAATCTATCAAAGAGGCAGCATATTATGTTACAAAATCAATGCGCTAAGTAATGGAATTGCATTTTCTAGGTACACTGTCTGCTTGTTTGTTGTTTCTTCTTCTTATAAATGGAGAGCCCATCTAAAGGACGGAATCTTTGTATCTGGCACATTTTCAGGGAAATTTAAAGTCCGACTGTAATTATGACAAAGAACTCAGTAACAGAATTTTAACGCAACGCTGCCAAAGATTCCGAAAAAATAACTCCGCTGTATTTAATAAAAGTTAAACCTCATTGAAGACCACTCCCAGCCTCCAATTTTTAAAAAAATATATTTTATTGATTTTTTACAGAGAGGAAGGGAGAGGGAGAGAGAGTTAGAAACATCGATGAGAGAGAAACATCGATCAGCTGCCTCCTGCACACCCCCTACTGGGGATGTGCCCACAACTATGGTACATGCCCTTGACCGGAATCGAACCTGGGACCCTTTAGTCCGAAGGCCGATGCTCTAGCCACTGAGCCAAACCAGTCAGGGCAGCCTCCAATATTTTCAATCGCATCGTAATGAAGATACGAATTGGCACGCTGGCTACTTCAAATGCAATTTGACACTAATTATGGGGGTGGACGTTTCACCATGTAGGTTAATGATTTACCCAACTCCTCGTTCACGTCCAGGATGGGCCCCAGGAATGACAGATGCCAAGTGAGAAGTGAGTTGATAACCCTACTGGGTAAAAGCCCTCGAATGACCAAGAAGGATAACTACATTAATAGTTATGGTGACAGACCTAACTCGTGTGGCTCAGTGGATAGAGCGTCGGCCTGCAGACTGAAGGTCCCGGGTTCAATTCCGGTCAACGGCACATGCCTGGGTAGTGGGCTAAATCCCCAGTAGGGGGCGTGCAGGAGGCAGCCGATCCATGATTCCCTCTCATCATTGATGTTTGTCTCTCTCTCCCTCTCCCTTCCTCTCTGAAATCAATAAAATATATTTTAAACAATCAAACTGGTGAAAGAGCATCAAGAAATTCATTACCTTCAGTTCTCAATCTTTCCATTTTAGGGAGTGTTTTCCAAGGAAAGTGAAGTCTTCCCTTGTGCCTGTTGGTGGGGAAAAGTCTGAAACGTTAAAGAACCAGCTCTATTGACAACCCGCTGGCAACTAAAACGGGCACCTAAGAAACTAAAGACAGCAGGATCCAGGCAAGAGTGGGGAAGACTGAGATGACAGAATTAAGTTTCTCTGGGACCACTTCCCAGAGCTGCGATTAAAAATAATAACACTAATGATGTTAAAAAGCTGCAGTACGCCGCCAGGGAGGAATCGATGGCAGGAAACCCAAATTTAGGGGAAGCTGCTCCTCACCGAATCACACCGAGGTGTGACATTCTTGGTGCCATGGACGAAAGGGGCCACGTGCTAACCCGAGGAGCTCAGGGGAGGCCAGCGTGGCGGCCTTGCAAACTCAGGGGCCTACAGGAACCACAGAGGACGCGCTGAAAGGAGAACAGTTTTCATTACAAAGCACTTTATGGAGGGCAGTCACGTCCGAGATGGGTACCCTCCCTGACAGAGGTCCATCTTTACCTTCACTGAGCCCGTCTATTGTCTTTGCTTCTGTGATAACATATTGCTGGAATGTCAATGTAATTTCCCTTTTTCCAGACCCTCAAAGCACAGGCACCGCTCTGTGGAGACCACAGATCATCACTGTTACTGAGTTCATTGCTGACTGTTAACGATCCTACACCCAGCTCCGTCAAAGAAGGATGTGTCTATCATTTTACTTTTTACCCAATCCCAGAGGGTTCCCCCCGCGTTGCTTTCTCCCGCCTCCCTAATCAATCATGAATGGATTTCATGTAACCCACATATGTCTCCTCTTTTCATTGTTATATAGAAAACCAGGTGAAAAACCGCCATTCTCCAGAGCATTTCAAATTGTTGAGATTCTGCTTCCGGGCAATTGTCGACAGTTTGGCTCAAATCAACTCACAAAAAATTCCTCACAGGTGTGAATGTTTCTTACGTTAACAGTGATCATCTTTGATCTTTAAATCACTTTGAACGTTTCTGCTAAACTCTTTTCTAAAATATATTTTTATTGACTTCAGAGAGGAAGGGGGAGGGAGAGAGATAGAAACATCAATGATGAGAGAGAAACATCCATGAGAGAGACTCATGAATCGGCTGCCTCGTGCATGGCCCCTACTGGGGATCAAGCCTGCAACCCAGGCGTGTGACCTTGACCAGAATCGAAGCCAGGACCCTTCAATCCGCAGGCCTACACTCTATCCACTGAGCCAAACCAGCTAGGGCTATAATAGCAACTTTAAAATGAGTGTTTATTTTTGCTTAATCTCCCCCGCCCCCCCACCACCACCTCCATTCTCTATGGTTTCCTGAGAGTTATGGTTCTCAAATGAGGATAATTTTGTGGCCCCCAGGGGGCACTTTTCAATGTTCTGAGACATTTTGGGTTGCACAGCTGAGGAGGAGGTGAAGGAGGAGGGAAAATGTGACTGACATCTAGTGGGTGGAGACTAGAGATGTTGCTAAACATCCCACAATGCACAGGACTGCCCGCATCATAAACAATTATCCGGCCCCCAAAGTCCATAGTGCTATATAACACCAATCCTGGTCTAGACAGACTCGCACTCACAGCCCCTGATTTGGGTATAACCTATGGGGAAGGAATGGTACCTATGTCTTCTCTATTTGTGTAATGACCACGATGCTAATATAGAACTATAGGGTGTCCCAAAATTCACGCAAGAAGTAATTTTGATAGAAAATACAGGTGTATAATTAAAAATTGTAAATTTGTTATTGAGTCATAAAGTATACAGTATAGGGTTATGTATGGAATAGCACATCGGATAAATGGCCTCCACGGCTTTGCTGGCACATACGCAAAGCCATGGTCTTCATTGGTCTTCATTGTCCCTGCTCCTGGGCCATCATTGGTACTTGGTAATGCTTATCAAATTGAAGGGATTGAAATCATAGGGCAACAGATATTAGAATCTGATTCAATAAACCAAGTAAAATTAGGCTTTTCTTTTATGTCGTTGT
The DNA here is from genome assembly GCF_000147115.1 of Myotis lucifugus. Classification (NCBI taxonomy): domain Eukaryota; kingdom Metazoa; phylum Chordata; class Mammalia; order Chiroptera; family Vespertilionidae; genus Myotis; species Myotis lucifugus. The sequence continues at coordinate 7,214,352 of NW_005871097.1, forward strand.
TGTTAATGCTCACGCAAAATTCAAATCTTGTGTGAATTTTGGGACACCCTATATATCTACTGTATATCTACTGCAGGAACCCCATGTGACTGTTATGGGAAAATTCTGACTTTTTTGGAAGGAGAGGACAAAGAAATAACTTTATTCATTTTAGTTAAAACATTCTTGGCACACCAAAAAGTTAAAGTATGGTTGGAATACGATCCTATTTTTAAATGGCTGGGTTGTGACATCTGCAAAAAACAGGAGCATCAAAGTCATCAATCATTGATTGTGCTGGAATTTTCCTCACCCTGAATCACTACCTCTGCCCCTTATTGTCCTCCACCAATAGGAGGCGCTTCCTGAGGGGCAATGATGCTCAGAGGCCTTCTGAGGGCACAAAGAAGCCACCCAGTGGGCAATGAAGAGAACTCCAGTGGGGCTTGAGTCTTCCTCCACCTTTACTCTTTATTATTTTGGTTAATGCTCACTCGAGGATACTTTTCCATTGATTTTTAGAGAGAGTGGAAGGGAGAGGGAGAAGGAGAGAGAAACATCAATGTGAGAGAAACACTTCGATTGGTTGCCTCCTGCGCGCACCCCAAACTGCAACTGAGGTACGTGCCCTTGACCGCAATAGAACCCAGGACCCTTCAGTCCCGCATCATAAACAATCCACTGAGCCACACCAGGGCTTCCTTCCCCCTTTAAGTAAATCTCCTCACCGTCTATTTATTTTCTCTTTGTATCTCTTTTCTGAAAGTCCAGCTAAGTTTTTTGTAAAAGAGCCCTGATCTCACTGAGCCACACCAGGGCTTCCTTCCCCCTTTAAGTAAATCTCCTCACCGTCTATTTATTTTCTCTTTGTATCTCTTTTCTGAAAGTCCAGCTAAATTTTTTGTAAAAGAGCCCTGATCTCACTTAAATTTCTTTGAAGATTTGTGTAATCCTATCCCACTGCTCCAAGTTCTCTCAAGGCAGTGGAATTCAGACAACAAAAAGCGGTCAACATAGTAAGGTACAAAACACAGGTGGTGAAATAGCCCAAGAGTACAGGCATCTCACCCTTGGGATTCTGGGTAAGCCACACCGGATTCCTATCCTGGGAGACGAAACACATGCGCACAGCAGTCCATGTTGGTTTGTATAATAATCCTTGCAAGTATGTAAATAAACCAAATGGCTGCAAGTAGCAGTCCTGTGAGCTCTTCTTGTCACTAAGAACTTAAACCCCCAGTCTTCTCCTGGGCTTGGAGACGTTAGAAGACAAAGTTTTAAGTGAAACGGGAAAACCGGTAAATATCACTGATGCACCCATATTGCTCATGTAGTATTTGAGCCCTGGAATGATCATTCTGATTATTCCCAGTTCATTTTAACAAGGGATCCCCCCCCCACACACACACACACTCTCTTAATTAGGTGCCGGTGTGCAAACAAAAGCCTATACTAGCACGGAGATAGAACACAATGAATAAAATGAGAGCATTTCTATCTTTGAAATCACTGGATAGTAGTCTAGATATAAAATACAATGGTTCCCTATAGCCTGAATGTGAATGCGCTGGCAATAAAACCTCAATACGATTTCAATGGCCACTGTTTGCAATTAGGGCCAGCAAACCTAAAATCAACTCAACTCCTCTGAGTTCTTATAATGCATCTCAACTGAAATGCTTGCCATGTCCGTTTCAAAGGTAGTGTTGTCTCCTTTTACGTTTAGAGGAAAAAATTTCTAAATGCGTTCAAGTGGCTCTAAGGCAAAGGACACATGCAAAGGAAATCCGTTTTCCTACTGCTCAGCGCACAGGAGAAATATTTCAGATTCTAAAGGATGTGAGAAGTGTGGGCCTTTAGAAACAATCAGTCTCCTTAAGCTAGACTGTAAAAGTCTATTCAACTACAATTAGTGTCTAAATTTAAATCCCCGTCTGTGGTTAGAATAGAGATGCGAAGCTAGAAATCCGGCTGCTGTGCGCACCTACGTGGTCTTTAATTGAGGCATCTTATTTATTTCCAAGAAAAGGTTCAAATAGATTCAAAGGCATGGGATCTTCACAGGCAAGACTAGAAGGCTGGCTCCTTGTTGTATGTGATAATTAGTATATGGAATCATAACTTGGACATGTTTATGCCTGAAACACTGGACCTCATTTTGAAATGCTCTTAAGGATTAGACTCTGCAGTAGACAGAGCCTAAGGTGACCCCGAATGAGTCCCACTGTGTGGTGTTGACATATTTCATCATAATTAATTTTTGAAGGTAGTAATAATTACAAAAGTGCTTAGTGTTACAAAGCATAAGGTACTATGGGAATAAGGTACTACTATACAGTGAGTTACAGGGGGGGGTGGGCAGCGGGACGGAGAGGGGTGAAGACAGGGAACAATGCAGTTCTATACACTAGCCGACTTTCAAGAAAAGTACGAACTCAATGTGAATTCAGATCTTCAAGATGCTACGATATGAAAACAACCTAAGTGCTTGTCCATAGATGAATGGATAAAGCAAATGTGAGATACAGATACACACACACACACACACACACACACACACACACAGAGGAATATTATTTGGCCTTTAAAAAAGAAGGAAATCAATCCCTGGCTGGTGTCACTCAGTTGGCTGGCCTCGTCCAGTGCACCAAAGGGTTGCCGGTTCGATTCCCAGTCAGGCCACATGCCCGTGTTGCAGGCTCCATCCCCCGTGTGGGGCATGCAGGAGGTGGCCCATCGATATTTCGCTCTCACATTTATGTTTCTCTCTCTCTCCCCCTCTCCCTTCCTCTCTAAAAAAAACAAAATCAATAAAGATATTTTTTAAATAAAAGGAAATCCTTTTGACAACATAGATGAACCTGAAACACATTACGCTAAGTGAAATAAGCCAGACAGAAAGACAAATACTGCATGATCTCACTTATATGTGGAATCTAAAAAAGTTAAACTCAAGCAGAGAATAGGACAGCAGTTATCTGCAGGGCTGAGGGCAATGGAGAGATGTTGGTCAAAGGTTATAATGCTTCAGTTACACAGGCTGAATAAGTTCTGGAGATCGAATGTACAGCATGCTAATAACTACAGTTAACAATACCATATTGTATACTTGAACTTTGCTAAGAGAGTAAATCTTAAGTGTTCTCCACACACACACACAAAATAGTAACTATATGAAGTGATGAATATAGCTTGATTGTGGCATAATTTTACAATACATACGTATACCAAAACATCAGGTTTCATACCTTAAATATATACCATTTTTATTGGCAGTTATGCCTCAATAAAGCTTTTTTTTCTAAGCCCTTCTGCAATCACTATAATCCTGTGCAATGGAAATTTAAAATCTGGTGCAATTTGAAAGAAGGGTGAAATAAAGTGAAAATGACCCCAGAATGGGTCCATTCAAGGCTGATGAGTCATGGTAAGGAGGGAAGAAGTGGGAATAATGAAGAGCGCTGAATCATAGCCATTCGGAGGCTCTTTCTGTGCAAGTTTAATGTCCTAAATTGGCTAGTCATTGGTAATTTGTTTGGCCTGAATTCTCAGAAGGCACCAACTTGAATAGCGGCGGGCTTGTTTGATATGAAACGCAAGTGTGTGATCTGAGGAATCACATTATAATTGATCCACTGATCTAATTTTTAAAGCTGTATCTTCTAATTCCTTTGACAATTATAATGAACACATTCAAAGGGTCAGCCAGACTGATGCCCAGGCCAGAAAAGCAGGTTTTCCTTCCCATTAAAATTAAAATCAATGTATTGATCAAGGCCGCAGCTTACCTGGAAATGGATATGTCGTCAAGAGTGTTACGTTTTAAAGGATGTTTTAAAAGGCAGACAGCACCAGAACATCAAAGCGACATGATTTTCTAAAGGAAAAAAATAGCTTCTACAGGAAATCCTTTCATCTTCTGTGGCATTCACTATCAAAAGGCCAACAGGCCCTTCTTTTTGTTCCTTCCTTGTTCAGGGAGAATTTGTCTTTAAAATGTGTGTGTGATAAGCTACAGATCATTCAGATCCCTCTGGTGCAGAAGCCGGAAGTCTCAGGCCGGCAAGCAGCTTGAGAGGAGTCTACTGCCCACCTCGACAGCAGGGAAGTGGAGGATGAGCCTGACAGAGGGACCACTCACCGGAGAGGGACCACTCAGGAGCACCCACGACAGGACTGGCATAAGGCCTCCGGGTCCCCAGACGGCCCTCCCAGGGATGCATCTGCCACAGCCTCCACAAGTCCCCGTGTGACAGTCACTGTTTTGAATGGTGGCGTTTCCCTCTGGAAATCCCTTTTAAAAAATGCAAATCCGCCCTAACCGGTTTGGCTCAGTGGATAGAGCGTCGGCCTGTGGACTGAAGGGTCCCAGGTTCGATTCCGGTCAAGGGCATGTACCTTGGTTGCAGGCACATCCCCAGTAGGGGGTGTGCAGGAGGAAGCTGATCAATGTTTCTCTCTCATCGATGTTTCTAACTATCCCTCTCCCTTCCTCTGTGTAAAAAGTCAATAAAATATTTTTTAAAAAAAAATGCAAATCCACTGTCGGGAAAGGGTAGGGGACTAACGTATTACCCACCCGCTAACTCCAATAGCAGCTGGCCTTACACATAATTCACCAAGTGAATAGCAGCTCTTTCGCTGATTTTTAAAAAATATTTAATTACTCTAAGTTTCACCACTGTTTGTTTTTTTAATATTTATTGAGTTTATTTCAGATAGGAAGGGAGAGGGAGAGATAGAAACATCAATGATGAGAGAAAATTATTGATCGGCTGCCTCCTGCACACCCCACACTGGGGGGGTCGAGCCTGCAACCCGAGCATGTGCCCTGACCGGGAATCAAACCCGTGACCTCCAGGTTCATAGGTCGATGCTCAACCACTAGGCTGGGTTCTTTCACTGATTTTTTTTTTAAAAAAATGTTTTTTATTTCTTTTAGAGAGAGGAAGGGAGAGGACAGAGAAATAGAAACATAGATGAGAAAGGACCGTGATTCGGCTGCCTCCGGCACGCCCCCTACTGGGGATGGAGCCCAAAACCCAGGCATGTGCCTGACCTGGAACCCTACCTGCGACCTCTTGGTGCAAGGGTCGATGCTCAACCACTAACCACTGAGCCACAGCGGCTGGGCTTAGCTGAGATGTCGACCCGCACTTTAGAGACATGAGTTTCCAGAAGGAGCACTTAAGCAGCTGTTCTTTTCCTTGAGGCTCTGTGCCCACCAGCAGGGAAGTGGGCAGAAATAGAGTTGCTCCGAGGGCTGTGCTGTGTGCAGCTTCTAGGTAGAGTTTGCTTTCCCTTTGTCAATTAATATTTTTAATGAATTATCACTGTCTTCGTGCAGTAAATGCCCCCAAAAATGAGTGCCACCAAATGCAAAAAGAATAATAAAATGCCCATAATGAGGTCATAGCAGGTAGAAGGCTTAGGGAGCGAGCAGGCATGCTTTCATCTGCGTCAGTTATTGAGTTAGATGTTCTACGTGTTTTATACCTTTCCAACGACCCTGCAAAGATAGCGTCCTCTCAGCTTTTTGGAAACAGAACTGAAGCTCAAAGGTAATTTCCCAGAGCCCTTGTGTGCCTCATTGCCATGCCTGCACATCTTCTCGGTAGCGTGCTTTGTCCTGGATTTAAAGTGGTACCAGCTTCGGATTCAGACTGAAACCGAAAAGACCGGACCGAGGTCCAGGCTTCACTGATCTGCGGCATCTTGCCCTCGTTCCCGGCATGCCTCTGGCCTTGGCCTCCTTTGAGATGTGATTTATGCTCCCAGTCAGCCATGTCCATCATCAGGCCCCGGGGGGAGAGGCCAGAGATCCAGCAGCAAATCTCAGCAGCCCAGGCCAGCAGCCTTGTTTGCCTGAATCCTCTCGCCTCCTCGGCCTGAGCTGACCTCCTCCTGTTGTTTCCCTGCCCCCCAACAATCCTTCAGCAGCTCTTTGCTCCTAGGCCAGGCACAGGGGGAAACCATTAGCCTATCTTGCGTTGGGTTAATGGTTTCTCTGACCCCATGGACGTCATCCTTCCTGCCCCGCTGCCACCCACACCACAGAAGCAGCCTCTCTGTCACCCTCTCTCCTCATGTCAGCCAAGAGCTCCCACTTAATAATAACCTTCAAGCCCGGCCGGTGTGGCTCAGTGGTGGAGGGTCGACCCATGAACCGAGAGGTCACGGTTCCATCCCTGGTCAGGGCACATGCCTGGGTTATGGGCTCAATCCCCATTGGGGTGGGGGGGCATGCAGGAGGCAACTGATCAATGATTCTCATCATTGATGTCTCTCTCTCTCCCTTCCCCTCTCTGAAATCAATAAAAAACTTACTTTAAAAATTAAATAACAACAATAATAACCTTCGAGTCCTGGCGCACCCCAAGCAAGGCTCATTGGTCTGCACTCGCCAACGGCACCTTGCTGGCTGCGAGGTTCTCATTAGCAAAGAAGTCCTTGGGCGGAAGCCTCACACCTACTTCACTGTCTTCCTCCCTCTGCAACTCCGGGACCTTCCACTTCCTGCTGATCGGTGTGGACTTTGACCTTTTTTCTTTGCTCTTTCCTACGCCACTTGCATAGCTCCGTCTCTTGACTTTGACCTTTTCTCTCTCGAATTCTTCAACTCTGTGCGGACGAGTTCCACTCCACAGATTCTCTAGTTCAGTGGTCGGCAAACTCATTAGCCAACAGAGCCAAATATCAACAGTACAACGATGGAAATTTCTTTGGAGAGCCACATTTTTTAAACTGAAACTATATAGGTAGGTACATTGTTATTAATTAGGGTCCTCCTAAGCTGGCCTTTGCTAAAAACGTCCTCAATCTGATTGAGGTACGTTCGCTGAGGTCGACTCCTTCCAACTCTCCCATCCACACTCGTGTTGTACACTTGTTTCGTCCATCTCCTTTCGTTCATCCTCTCTGTATGTCCAAACCATCTCAACATACCTTTCTTTCTCCATCCTCGACACTACATCTTCTTTCCCTCCACAACGTTCCCTAAAATTCACTTAATAAACTTTCCTTAAAGTTTTAAGTCAACTTCACACTGTACGTGCACGCCCGCACGTTTATTTTGTGGAAGAGCCACACTCAAGGGGCCAAAGAGCCGCATGTGGCTCGCGAGCCGGGGTTTGTGGACCACTGCTCTAGTCAGCGAGACTCCCGGCTGCCAGTTCCTCCTGGGGCCTGCCTCGGAGCCCCTCTGAGCTGTGTCCTTTCCATCTCAGGGCGCAGAAGAACCTTCATTGCCAACTGCGGCCGGAGCGAATCCTGATTCTCCCTAACATTACATAACATTCCTTATCAGCGGCAGCTCTCTCTCTATTGTTTTCGTTTTTCTTAATAAATAGCTAGCAGAGAAAACCAAGAAGGGACACTTATCAGCATCAAATCACACGAAGGCCCTCTTCCAATCACAAGATGAACTTGAAACCCAATCCAATTCTTCACGTTTCTCCAGATAAGATAGCAGAGCTTCTCCAACTTGCACAGTCATTGAGGCACCTATTAAATGCAGATTCTGGTTCCCTGGAAGGGCGGGGGTGGGGGCAAAAGGGCTCCCTGGTGATGCCCTGGCTACATCAAGGCCCACACTTTGAGCAGCAGAGCCCTAGCTCCCCCCATCCCTGCAGCTGGAGTTCTATCTGGCCTCCTCCTTAAACAGTACACATGCCATCACACAGCCCTGGGCTCCGATTCAAACCAAAGCTCTTCTCCTGAAATATCCCGTTTTATAATGCATTTAAGCAAAACCACATGTTTTCAAACATAGCAATGATTTCTTTCTTCAAAGCTATGGAGGGGAGCGGAAATAATAGACACAAGTTGTTTCTTGCAACAAAAGAAATACAGGATCAGAGAGGGTGTGAATGGCAAAGAGGCATGGACGGGGAGGTTACCAGGCAATCTGGCAAAATGAAAGTCACCGAATTCTGCGGCTGGAAGAATAAAGGACCCCCCAAGACAGGACCCCACGGGGGAGGGAGAAAAGGTCAAGCCTTCCGTTTCAGACTATTGACTTGACTGAATCTAGACAGATAAGAACGTCACTTGTCTATTAACTTGAGGTCAAGCAGCTTTTACTGGCTGAAGTTTTCCCTTTTTTATCCACCTAAATCTTTGAGCTTTCATGTAATTGATTCTTACATACTCATGAAGCAAAGGCTACCTGGTTACTCTCTCTTCTGGCTATAGCATATGATTTCTAAATTTTTATGATTTTTTTAAAATATATTTTTATTGATTTCAGAGAGGAAATGAGAGAGAGAGAGAGAGAGAGAGAGAGAGAGAGAGAGAGAGAGAGAGAGAAACATCAATGATGAGAATCAGAATCACTGATCTGCTGCCTCCTGCACGCCCCATACTGGGGATCGAACCTGCAACCCGGGCATGTGCCTTTGACCAGAATCGAACCCGGTACCCTTCAGCCCACAGGCTGACGCTCTATCCAAACCGGCTAGGGTTATGATATCAATGACTAACATTTGTAAGGCATCTGTTATGTGCTTTACATGAATTTATCTCATCTAATTCTCTTAGGATGCAAAGGGCAGGCACGCTATTAGACCCCTGTGGCCGATGAGGAAAGAGGAGAAGCAGGCAATGCGGCTGAGGTCTCAGGAGGCAGCAACAGGGCAGGATTTGAACTCAGGCATTCTACTCGAGCTTTAAGCTTTCAACCACTACACTATCCTGCTCTCTGTTACTACTTGGGTCTCTTTTTTTTCCTCCAAACTGGACAATTCCAATTTATCTTCTTATCAACGTTCCCTGGAAGACTCGTCTGGAATTCTAATGAAAAGTCCTCCAAGTGGATTTGAGAGCAGGAACTAGTTTTGATCTGAGAATGTGGCCAAGGTGAGCATAGAAGGGCTACTTTACTCTGCTTGCATGCATTCCTTTCTTCACATTCTACACTGCATTGTGGTTTTGATGTCTTCCCTATAATTCTTTTTATTTTATTTTAATTTTTATTGATTTCAGAGAGGAGGGGAGAGGGGGAGAGAGAGAAACATCAATGATGAGAAAGAATCATTGATCAGCCGCCTTCTGCATGCCCCCAACTGGGGATCGAGCCCACAACCTGGGCACGTGCAGTTAGGGGTGATCAGGCCAGCAGGCAGAGGCGGTTAGGGGTGATCAGGCTGGCAGGGGGGAGCAGTTAGGGGCAATCAGGCAGGCAGGCAGGTGAGCGGTTAGGAGCCAGCGGTCCCAGATTGTGAGAGGGATATCCTGGATTGGAGGGGGTGCAGGCTGGGCTGAGGGACCCCATGCCCCTCCGTGCACGAATTTCATGCACTGGGCCTCTAGTAACCAAATAATCAACTATGGGAAATGGCAAGACCATAGAAAATGCATTCTATGGAGTGTTGTACGCAAAAGGCCTTGCAAAGAGTGAAAGGATACACATTTCTCCAGCCCTAACAAAATCTGGTGCAAGTAAGGCCGCAAATCAGATTCCAATTTTGGACTAAGAATGGCAGGCTAGCCCATGGCTAAGACACATTCAATGAGTCAGTTTCCAGAAAGACAGGAAAGAAAGAAGCCCCGGGGACCAGACACTGACCTGCAGAGATCCCGGGAGGCCAATGGAAAAGCCCTGGCAAACTCAGACAGCGGGAACCAGGTGCGACACACAAATGACCCGGAAGAGGAAAAGAACGATTGTCAATTACACATCCAGACCAGCAGATCGATACTTCATTTGTCTGTAGGGAGGCTTAGACCAGGAGACAATCGAATGGAACGGCATTGAACGAAAGGGTGATTATCCAACTTCTATGAGATTCTCGCATGGGAATAAATTCTCCGCCTCAGCTGTGTGTACATGAGATGGGTGACAGGCATCTGGGTGATGAGAGCCCTAGTGAGGTCAAACCACAGTATCAAAACCGCAAATGCTTTAGGCCAGGGGTCCTCAAACTTTTTAAACAGGGGGCCAGTTCACTGTCCCTCAGACCGTTGGAGGGCCGGACTATAGTTTAAAAAAAAACTATGCACAAATTCCTATGCACACTGCACATATCTTATTTTGAAGTAAAAAAACAAAATGGGAACGAATACAATATTTGTATTTGCATGTGGCCCGCGGGCCGTAGTTTGAGGACCCCTGCTTTAGGCAATCACTGAGGCCTTCCGGAAAACATCATTTCGCCCAGCCAGTGGCAGAGATGTGCAGTCAGCAGAAATTCTGCTCCTGGCTTGGCTTAAACACCTCCTCTCACAATCCGGGACCGCTGGCTCCTAACCACTCACCTGCCTGCCTGCCTGATCGCCCCTAACTGCTCCCCCCTGCCAGCCTGATCACCCCTAACCGCTCACCTGCCTGCCTGCCTGCCTGATCACCCCTAACTGCCCCCCCCCACCGGCCTGGTCGCCCCGGGGGTGAGGGGGCATGGTCTTGAATAGCTCCTATCTATGAAGAGTAGTGACATCCTGCTCATTTGCTTAGAACATTGTTAGTCCATTTCTGTGACGGGGGCGGTTGATTGGTGGGGGGCTCAAGCCCCTCTCCCTTGTTTTCTAGGCAGAGTCGATGTGCCCGGGCATCTACCAGACCAGCGGTCGCCAACCTTTCGGACCTCACGGACCACCGGCTGGCGACCGCTGGTACCAGACCATGATGAGCACACGCTGGACAATGGCGAGACAAGAGTGATCAAAGAGCTCGCACAGCCCTAGCCGGTTTGGCTCAGTGGATAGAGTGTCAGCCTGTGGACTAAAGGGTCTCGGGTTCGATTCCAGTCAAGGGCACATGCCCAGACTTCGGGCTCAATCCCCAGTAAAGGGCATGCAGGAGGCAGCCAATCAATGATTCTCTTTCTCATCATTGATGTTTCTCTCTCTCTCCCTCTCCCTTCCTCCCTGAAATCAATACCAATATATATTTTTAAAAAGGCTCTGCACAGTTCAAACTCCAGGATGGCAATAGCATTCTTTTTTCATTGCTGTTACTTCTTGCCCTGAAAACCCTGAAAGAAACCCAGATAAGTGATCAAAACTCACACCTGAGCCCTAACCGGTTTGGCTCAGTGGATAGAGCGTCGGCCTGCGGATTGAAAGGTCCCAGGTTCGATTCCGGTCAAGGGCATGTACCTTGGTTGCGGGCCATCCCCATTGGGGGAGGGGGGGTGCAGGAGGCAGCTGATCGATGTTTCTCTCTCATCGATGTTTCTAACTCTCTATCCCTCTCCCTTCCTCTCTGTAAAAAGTCAATAAAATATATTAAAAAAAAAAACAACTCACACCCGAGCCCTTACGTGCTTATGGCTGAGGAAGTGGGGGCTGAAATGAACATCATTAGAAGAGAATTTCCCAGTGTAACCCAGAGAAGTTTGGCCATCCAGAATGCTTCATCCATCCCGCTTGAGAGAAATCAGCTGCCTTCATAGAGCTAGTCTCTGAAAAAGGAATGAGCCCAGAGGGTTGGGGGGACTTGGGATCAAAGCGAGTGTCTGTGTGAATGAAAGGAACTGTCAATTAGTTTTACTGAAAAGGTTAAATGGGAGAAAGTGAAATGCAACTTCATTTGCTTTTACTTACTGATTTAGAAAAAAAAAGACTAGGTTTATGAGATAATTGTTAGTTGAAACGCTCTGAGATCACAGGTAATTTTTACATAGCCATGCTCTTTCCAACCCATTGCCATGGCAAATAGAGGCGAATTAAGGTGAAATAATAATCTATTATGATGATGATTAGATGCAAATATTTCCATGGCATAGAAAAGATTCAATTAATTCTACCCTTTGCTGTCCATATGGAAAATAATACAATAATTAATAAATAATAATAATACAAGAATAAACTGTATTTTCAGTACTCACAATGGTAAGCCTACTTTTACCCCACCCTCAATATATTTCCACTAGATTTGTAAGCCTCTCTGAGGTAAGGTTGGTATCTTGGATGTATTTTATCAAGCACAGCGCTTAAAAAATACGAAAATACTCCCGAATTGATTGACTAAATATGAAAATATAGAATTCAGAGAGTGGGCCAATATTGTGAGGATGTAAGAAAACTATCATTTCCTCCTCGTTAGAGCAAAGAGCTTCTTGCCCTACAATACTATGGAACATAAGGTTACTTCTTTTTTTTTATTATTGATTTTTTACAGAGAGGAAGGGAGAGGGATAGAGAGTCAGAAACATGGATGAGAGAGAAACATCGATCAGCTGCCTCCTGCACACCCCCTACTGGAGATGTGCCCACAACCAAGGTACATGCCCTTGACTGGAATAGAACCTGGGACCTTTCAGTCCGCAGGCCGACGCTCTATCCACTGAGCCAAACCGGTTAGGGCGGTTACTTCTTAATAACAATCAAATCAAGACACTATCAAGTGCCACACTGGAGTGAAAATTGCTAATACCATTTCTTTTGTATTCATGCATTTTTTTAAATGTAAGATGCTGCGAGAGTAGGAGGCAACATACAGGAACCATGTACTCCTGACAAAAGAAGACCGATTTTTAGCTCCAAGGATTAAACAGGAAGATGATTTTCTAGACCAGAGGTTCTCAACCTTCCTAATGCCGCGACCCTTTCATACAGTTCTTCATGTTGTGGTGACCCCCAATTTCATTGTTACACATTGAACATCATGAAAGCATAGTGATTCATCACAAAACAATACGTAATTATATATGTGTTTTCCGATGGTCTTAGGCGACCCCTGTGAAAGGGTCGTTCGACCCCCAAAGGGGTCGCGACCCACAGGTTGAGAACCGCTGTGCTAGGGGCACCGCATCTGCTAGGAGCGCTAACGCTGCCGCTCTCCTGGCATGAGGTGCCTTTTCAGCTCGGATGGATTGGGGTTTCTGGAATTTGTTTAGGGCCGTCCCATCCTTTGAGACCCTTGAACTTCAACAGAGTCCTCTTTGGCATCATTGGTCTCTGTTTGCGGAAGTGATCCCCTCCCCAGGGGACAGAGCGTTTGCCAATGAAGAGCTTTCCTATCCTTTCTAGAAAGTAGTTGTGCTGCGAGCAAGACGTGCCACTTCACTCAGGGAAACTCTTTAAAGAAACACTGTCAAGAAAGACACCCGCCTGCGCCCCCTGTCAACAAAAAGCGGCCGCGTGCTAACCTGAGGAGCTCAGGGGAGGCCTGCGTGGCGGCCTTGCAAACTCAGAGACCTACAGGAACCTCAAAGGATGGGCTGAAATTAAAAACTTCTGTTACAGAAGAGCAAAGAAATACCAAGCCCGCTTCCTAGAGAAAGGGAGGGACCCCGTTTATTAACGCTAGTGGACTCCGGGAATCATTTCCAAACCAGAGTGAAGAAACATGCAGAGAGCCTGTCTATATATACAGTGGGGCCTTGACTTACGAGTTTAATTCATTCTGAGACCGAGCTCCTTAAGGAGCTCGTTAACTCAAATTACTCTGTCAACTCAATGCAAAAAATCAGCGGAGAGACAGCTGGTATCTCAAAAAACTCGTTAGTTGGGACACTCGTAAGTCAAGGCCCCACTGTATGTATGTATGTGTATGTATGTATGTGTGTATATATATATATATATATCTATATATATCTCTCTATATAGATATCTATATATAGATATCTATATATATACCGCTGGGGTCTTTGTCTTGCAGATATGCCCCCTGCCCCCTTCGTGGGGGGGGGGGGGCGCCTCCCCAGGTGTCAGGCCATATCCATGGTCCGTCCTGGCACCAGCATAACAGCCCTCCCCCACCCCCAGGGCAGTGTTCACAGATTTTATGGCCTGACACGCCTTGTAAGACCAGTTTCCTCCTCACCTCTATTAAAAAGCAGCTTGTACTGGGTAGTCATGTCCTGGGCAGGTATCTTCCCTGACAAAGATCAAGTTCGATTGTTACTGAGCCTATTGTCTTTTTGCATCTAAGATAACATCCCCGTGAAATGTCTGGGTAACTTGTAACTTCCCTTTTTCCGGACCCCTCAGGGCACAACCAGTCCGGAGACCACAAGTTCCTTCATTGTCATTGTTAGCATGGTAATTACTGATAACTATCCTCCACCCATTGAAGTAAAAGAAGTATTTTGTTACCCTAACTGGGTTGGCTCCGTGGACAGAGCCCTCAACAGTGGACTGAAGGGTCCCGGATTCTGGTCAAGGGCACATCCCAGGATGGCAGGCTCCATCGCTAGTAGGAGGCGTACAGGAGGCAGCTGATCAATGATTCTCTCTCATCATTGATGTCTCTACTATCTCTCTCTCCCTCTCCCTTCCTCTCTGAAATCAATAAAATAAAATAAAAAGTATTTATCTATCATTTTATTTTTTATCAGATCCCAGAGGTTTCCCCGTTTTGCTTTCTCCCGCCTCCCTAATCTACCACCAATGGATTTCATGTCACCACCTCCGTCCCCTCCTTTGACTGTCATGTATAAAACAAGGTGCAAAACTGCCATTCTCCGGAGCACTATCCCAG
>NW_005871097.1:7229281-7230759 GCF_000147115.1 Myotis lucifugus
ATGTTTTTTTACGTTGACACCACTATACTTCACTGCTCTCAGCACACCTTTCCATCACACCCAGGAGCGTGGGTTTACCACACGCCGAGCAATTCTGTGACACAGCCAGGTGTCCTGCAATTTTAACTCATGATAACCCCATGGTCCTGGCGGCAGCATCAGAACCCACAGGCTGTGGGCCTCAGTCCTACGAGACTGGCCCCACAAAACACACCCGTCCTCCTGACACCATGGCAACCCAGGCTGCTACCTGTGGGTGGCTCTGATGGACCACAGGGCTCCCCGGCTCCCTCCTAGGGGTCCATTCATTTGTTGGAGCGGCTCACAGAACAGACAATCAGTCATTCTTACTAGATTACTGGCTTCTTCCAAATGACAGTCACGGACGCGAACAGCCACCAAATGAATCGATACATACGTCGGGAAGGGTCCTGGGCACGGGAGCTTCTGCCCTCTGGAGTTTGGGGTGCGTCCCCCTCCTGGCACGTGGATGCTCTGTGAGCCCACCTTAGGGTTTGTATGGAGGCTCCATTACAGGGGCCCGGCTGGTGAGGTCACTGGTCCCCCGGTGAGGATTCAGCCTCCAGCCCTTCTTCCCCTTCAGGGAGGTTGGGGGGTGGGGCTGGAAGTGCCATCCGTCTCCCCTGGCAACCAGCCCCCCTGCCCACGTTACCTGGGGTTTTCCAAAAGTCAGCTCATTAACATAAACTCTGATGTGCTTGAAAAAAAAATACTTTCTAGCTCTCAGGAAATTACAAAAATGTGGGAGCTCTGTGCCAGGAACAGGAATGAAGACCAAATATATATTTACTTTAATTTTTAAAAAATCTTTATAGTTGAAAGTATTGCACAGGGGTCCTCAAACTTTTTAAACAGGGGGCCAGTTCACTGTCCCTCAGACCGTTGGAGGGCCGGACTATAGTTTAAAAAAAAACTAGGAACAAATTCCTATGCATACTGCACATATCTTATTTTGAAGTAAAAAAACAAAACGGGAACAAATACAATATTTGTATTTGCATGTGGCCCGCGGGCCGTAGTTTGAGGACCCCTGGTATTGCATATGTCCTTCCCCCACCCCCATCAACCCCTTCCAGCCCCCTCCCGCCCTGCCCCAGGCCCTTACCACCCCACGGTCTGTGCTCCACGGGTCATGCATATATGGATACAAGTTCTTTGCCAAATACATATTTCTTAGGATAAGTCACTGATGGGGATCGGGACATGCCACCCAGAAACCTGGCATCTTGGCGCATTGAATCTGAGGGAGTTTGAGAAAACAACAGGAACGTTGCTGCCCCACCCCCTCCTCCCCTGAAACAGGTCTTAAAACCCTGCAGCGAGAGGGGCCCCCATATTCCGGGGAAAGCAGCATCCTTTCGTCTGAAGACAAAAGGAGAAGAACTGGCAGTGATTGCTAAGCCCCTCCCCCATCCCCAAGTTCATTTCTGGAGGCCCGACAGTTCCCTCAGGTCTTC
>NW_005871097.1:7230859-7233266 GCF_000147115.1 Myotis lucifugus
ACCAGCCATTACAATAATCAATTTGTCACTAGGTCCAGCCAGTTTCACCTCAAATATTCCTCTGGCCCAACCCCCCTCTTCATCTACGCTGACATGTCCTCCTTTGGGGGGGGAAGGGCTGGGTCTAATTCCTAAGAAGAATTTTTGTTAAGGACATATATGTCCCAAGTCTCCTATCCTCCCGAACCTGGGTGTCTGTATTTCTGAAAATCTAACTTAATGATTCTGATCGACCAGGTTTGGAAGAAGGGCGGGGGAAAAGGTGTCTCCGGATCAGGAGAAATCAGTCCTACAAGTGACCTTCAAGCATGTACCTTGGTTGTGGGCACATCCCCAGTAGGAGGTGTGCAGGAGGCAGCTGATCGATGTTTCTCCCTCATCGATGTTTCTAACTCTCTATTCCTCTCCTTCCTCTCTGTAAAAAATCAGTAAAACATATTTTTTAAATAAATAAATAAAATAAAATTCAAATGACCTTCAAAATAATGTCAGTCAAAAGATGGAAACAAGTGTATAAGAATTTGGACTAAAGCGCCCTAGCTGGTTTTGCTCACTTGATAGAGTGTTGGCTTGTGGGCTGAAGGGTCCCAGGTTCGATCCCGGTCAAGGGCACACGCTCTGGTTGCCGGCTCCATCCCCAGTAGGGGGCGTGCAGGAGGCAGCCGATCAATGATTGCTGGATCACTGGATATGTCCAATGGGCAAACTATTCTTTGTGCAGGGCGCAACCTGCTGGGTTATCTGATTTATTTTCCTTGAGCTATTTTATAGCTCTATACGTTGGCGATAACTAAGAGCCATGGAAAATAATTCTTGCCTGTAGACATGCAAATAAGTTGTCTGGTAGCAGTTCAATCAACTACCTCAACCGCATCCCTGGGGGGAAAAGCCAGTTTTATGTCCGTTTCAACATTTCTTTACTCCATACAAATCAGTGGTTTCTTAGTTCTACTTTGAACTGCTTCTAATCTCTTGCTGGGGCCCTCATTTAATTAGCGAGCTACATAAAATATTTCGTGTGTTCATTTTATACTGTATGATCATGATTTTGCCTTTTGTTAAAGATGATCCTTTAGCAGAGTCTATTCGGGAAGTTGTTAATATTCCAGGGATCTAGGGGGAGATGACACCAGTCAGGGAGTTTATCTAGCTCTTTCTTGTTCTCTGTCTCTGGCTTACGTAAAACAATAGCTTTTTCTATAAGAGAAAATGCGATACTCAGATACAACAAGTATTAGTATTTCCCAGCTTCTTGCAAAATGGATTTCTCAGTGTCCACAAATAAGTTGTAACTGATGATAAACTAGCCCCTAGAAGAATAGGCTACCTTTGCCCTGGCCTGGTGCTCATTGGTTAGAGCAGTGGTCGGCAAACTCATTAGTCAACAGAGCCAAACAGCAACAGTACTTCAAAATAGACTCGCCCAGGCCAAAAACCGACTTCTGCACATGGGCCACGAAGTTTCAATCGCACTGCACGTGCGCGCCCGCACGTGGTATTTTGTGGAAGAGCCACACTCAAGGGGCCAAAGAGCCGCATGTGGCTCGCGAGCCGCAGTTTGCCAACCACGGGGTTAGAGCATACACCAAAGTTGTGGGTTAGATCCCTGGTTGGGGCACATGTAAGAGTCAACCAATGAATGCATGGATGGGTGGAGCAACAAATCGATGTTTCTCTCTCTCTCTCTCTCTCTCTCTCTCTCAAATCAGTATTTTTCTAAATTTTTTTTTAAAGAATAGGCTATGTTTGTTGCTGATGAACTCTGAGCACCACACAATCCCTTTTCTGAAACTCCAAATCTGTGGGCCAGATCCTGAAGCAGATGTCGGTGCTGGCCTGCCTCCTTCGGTGACAATTCTCTCTCTAACTTCAACACTGGGGGGAAGTATTCTAATGCTCTTGAAACATTCTAAGTTTATTTTCTGAAAGGTCAGGGATGAAAAAGAGAAACAGCAAAGATGCTATTTAAAACTAGTACAGAAGAATGTCTCAAAGAGGTTTTTATGCAAAAGAAAGTATATTGATAAAAGAGGAATTGTCCACCAGCAAGGAAGAACTTGGTTACAATAGAGAGTAATTTTAAAAGTACATACATTTGCCCTAGCTGGTTTGGCTAAGTGGATAGAGCGTCTGCCTGTGGACTGAAGGGTCCCAGGTTCGATTCCAGTCAAGGGCATGTGCCTGGGTTGCGGGCTCGATCCCTAGTGTGGGGTGTGCAGAAGGCAGCCGATCAATGAATCTCTCTTATCATTGATGCTTTTATCTCTCTCTCCCTTTCCCTTCCTCTCTGAAATCAATAAAAATATATTTAAATAAATAAAAGTGCATATATTTAGCATGGGACCATAGCACCCATGAATCCCATTAAGGGTTAATCTAACTACATACTAACAATGAAGGGAGCTCC
>NW_005871097.1:7234576-7237296 GCF_000147115.1 Myotis lucifugus
GGCTGCCTCCTGCACGCCCCCTACTGGGGATCGAGTCTAAAACCCAAGCATGCGCCCTTGACCGGAATCAAACCCGGGACCCTTCAGTCGGCAGGCCGACGCTCTATCCACTCAGCCACACCGGTCAGGGCGAAAATGTGCGTTTCTAACCAGCTTCAGGGCACTGCTGATGCTGCCCACAGTCCCCACCTCGCGTGGCGCCGGCCTGGCCTGCATTCCTCCATCCTCCGCCAGGGAGCGCCCAGCCCCTCGCCAGCACAGCCATCCCCAGAGGGAGGGCTCCATCTCAGGGGACGAGATGGGATGCACGGGGTGTGATAAGTGCAAATGTGTTCCTGGGGGGAGCTTTTCTCCTCCTGGAGTGTCTAGGACGAGAGGAAACGCAAAAAAACAGGGCCCTTAAAATGCACCCCTTTGAGCTTGGAGTGACTGCCTGCTTCAATGCCTATCCGCCCTGGGGGATGGGCGAAGGCAGGCGTTGGCTGGACAGCTGCCAGTTTCCTGCCTTTCCCAGATGCCAATTGGGCTCTGGGGAAGGCAGATTAGGTCTCGCTCCCCGGGGACGCACACGGCAGCAGCTGAGATAAAGTTGAGGAGCAGGCTGCCCTGATAAATATGACTTCCCCGGAAAGCGCCGGCTGCGATTTAAGCTCCGATGTTGACATCCCCAAAAGGGTCGATTTTGCAGCATCAAGAAATAGCAGCAGCCCTAACCAGTTTGGCTCAGCGGATAGAGCGTCGGCCTGCGGACTGAAAGGTCCCAGGTTCGATTCCGGTCAAGGGCATGTACCTTGGTTGCGGGCACATCCCCAGTAGGGGGTGTGCAGGAGGCAGCTGATCGATGTTTCTCTCTCATCGATGTTTCTAACTTTCTATCCCTCTCCCTTCCTCTCTGTAAAAAAACCAATAAAATATATTTAAAAAAGAAAACAAATAGCAGCAGCCAGCTTGGCCTGTGTTCCCTCCAAGCTCCCCTGCAGGGAAAGGCCTCTCCTGGGGCCCAGGTCCACCAGGATCAGTGACCAGTGGCTCTAGGATTCATGAAGGCAGGGCTGGCTCACCCACTAGGCACAGGAGGCTCAGGGCTTAGGCCCAATCTTGTGAGCATCCTAAGCGCCACTGACTTAGACACTTTAAAAGGGGGAATTTGATGGTTTGTGAATTATATCTCATTTTTTAAAAAATATATATAGTTTATTGATTTTTTTACGGAGAGGAAGGGAGAGGGATAGAGAGTCAGAAACATCGATGAGAGAGAAACATCGATCAGCTGCCTCCTGCACACCTCCTACTGGGGATGTGCCGGCAACCAAGGTACATGCCCTTGATGGGAATCGAACCTGGGACCCTTCCATCTGCAGGCCAACGCTCTATCCACTAAGCCAAACCAGTTAGGGCTATATCTCAATTTTTGAAAACGATGTTTTCATTGGCTTTAGAGAGAAAGGGATAGAGAGAAACATCCGTGAGAGAGAAACATTGATGGGCTGCCTCCTGCACACCCCCTACTGGGGATTGAGATAGCAAACCAGGCATGTGCCCTGAGTGGGAATCAAACCATGACCTCATGGTTCATAAGTCAATGCTCAACCACTGAGCCACACCAGCCAGGCTGTATTTCAATTTTTAAAAAGAAATGCAATAGCCTTCTAATGGTTATATACCTAAAAAAGAAAAAAAAAGAATTGAGCACCTTTCTAGAAGCCTAAAAGTTGAATGTGACATTCTCTTAGCCATCAGGCAACACAGGCAAGTGGAGAATCCCCAGATTGTTTTTATTTTTAAATTTTTAAATATATTTTAATTGATTTCAGAGAAGAGAGAGGGAGGGAGAGATAGAAACATCAATGATGAGAGAGAATCATGGATCGGCTGCCTCCTGCACGCCCCCTACTGGGGAATCAAGCCCACAACCCAGGCTTGTGCTCTTGACCGGGAATCTAACCGTGACCTCCCGTTTCCTAGGTCAATGCTCAACCACTGAGCCACACCAGCCGGGCAGAGAATCCCCAGATGCTGTGCAGCCGCAGCCCACCCACTCTGTTGGGCCTCGGGGTCAGGGTGAGTGTGACACACCCCCTTCAAGCAACGGGTCTCCAGCCATTAAACAGCCTGCCTGATGACCATACCTGTGTCTGCAAAGCTACGTTAGAGCTCTTCTCCAGCGAGTGCCAGACAAAAGCCCCTTAACCCACTTTTCAAAAACAAACCAAAAACCCACTTCTCTGGGCAGTAAATCCTAGGCTGGGATAATAAAGAAAACTCACACTAGACCAGTGGTCGGCAAACCGCGGCTCGCGAGCCACATGTGGCTCTTTGGCCCCTTGAGTGGGGCTCTTCCACAAAATACCGACTTCTGCGCATGGGCCACGAAGTTTCAATCGCACTGTACGTGCCGCGCCCGCACGTGGTATTTTGTGGAAGGGCCACACTCAAGGGGCCAAAGAGCCACATGTGGTTCGGGGGCGGGGTTTCGCCCCCCCCCGCCCTCGGACCAATCTTACCCCCTTAGGGCCACAAGGGGAACCTTTTTTAAAAAAAATTTTTTTTTTTTTTTTTTCAAAAACAAAAACCAATGGTGTATACACCCCAGGGAAAAAAATTCACAGAGTCCAAGATCGCATGGTGGCTTGGCCACTCCCACCCCACCCCTCAGGGGTTGGGGGGGGGGTGCCCCCCTGTACCCCAAAACCGCCTTTGAGGACGCAGGAAGCACCAGG
>NW_005871097.1:7237396-7279642 GCF_000147115.1 Myotis lucifugus
AACATCAATGATGAGAGACAATCATGGATCGGCTGCCTCCTGCACGCCCCCTACTGGGGATGGAGCCCGCAACCCAGGCATGTGCCCTGACCGGGAATCCAACCGTGACCTCCTGGTTCATAGGTGGATGCTCAACCACTGAGCCACACTGATCTGGCTCAAGTCAACTTTTTAAAAAAATATTTTTAAACTGATTTTTCTAGAGAGAGAGGAATGGAGAGGGGAAAGAGAGAGAGAGAAATATTGATGTGAGAGCAAAACATTGATCAGTTGCCTACCAGGGACGGAGCCCGAAACCTGGGCATGTGCCCTGACCAGGAGTTGAACCGGCAAACCCTTTGGTGCACAGGACAATGCCCAACCAACTGAGCCACACCGGCCACTCAAATAAACCTCTAATAATATTGGCCCCACTTGTAAATCCTGGAAATCAGAGACGTTCTGGAGAGGAGAAAAGACAAAGAGGGCACAAGACCATCCCCTCTCTCGCTGCTCCTCCCCAGCTCACACATACACACTTTTTCAGGGTTCACGCTAGACAAGATTTCGAAACAATCAGGTTTGTATTTGGGAAATTGCCACCGCCTGAAAGTCTAGAAGTTGGATCAGGTGTTCTAAGCAGTCCCCCCTCCTCATCCACTTTTGACCAGACAAGTACATGCTCTGTGCCGGAAGCCAGTTCCAGCATGACAGCAGGGCTGCACCTGGGAATGGCTGAAGGCATTTCCCCAAACCTGAATGGGATACATTAAATTGATTGTTTGTTGCCAGACAGCTCAGGGCATCCTAATCTACATGTATTGCCTCCTACTGGCCAAACACCTGAACAGCTAACTCCCCCATTCTGACAATGGACTCTGTACCAAACCCTGACCCTTTGAAGTGTATATCTCTGCCTCACCTCAGGACAATTTGTGTTAATAAAAAGCATGGGGTCCTGAGACAAGGAGATCTTAGTTTCCTTTAAACTAGGCTCCTCTGATTCCCAAATGCCTTTCAAAATTATATTTCGTCTCTGGACTCCTATTTAATCTACGCACAGCCTTCTCCAGATTTCCTGAACCCTTCTTGATGCTGGAACAAGAACCCCGGCAACTCTGAAAGATTCACATTTCATTTTCTGTTTCCCCACAAGGGCTCCTGGGACAGGAATTCTTGACGCGCCAACAGGGAGGAGGGTGAGTAGTAAACACATCTTCCTGTGAGAACTCATGGCTCAGTGACTTCATGAGGGGATGGCCATCTTGTATACCCCCACACACAATTCAAAAGCCAGACTGAGCTGGTGTTACTCAGTGACATTACATTTATCACAGTAATGGGACCTCAAAAATGGAATCCATGCAACAGCCTTTTCTCAAAGGATCTAATTTTACCTTAAATCACACACTAATAGTGTGCCCTTCAGAGCCACTAATTCATGAGGCAGGAGGAGACTGTAGGAGCTTTAAGTAACATATCATTAAATTCAAGCTTAGCAAAGACCTCGTGTGATTAACCTACAAATTTCCAAATCCATCATTTGGTTTTTGAAGAGATCGGGAACATGTTTTAAAGATCCACCTATTTTCATGACTGCTATAGAGCATTCAATGCTTTTTAAAATGTTATGAAAAAATGCTACATTAAAACTGTAATTAGCCAGAATACCAGGCCACTATGAATAACCTCTGTTCATTCATTGATTTTAAAATGGAATTGATCAAAAAGCCTTGGTCTTCAACACTTGCTGCCAAAGGTCTTTCTAAAATAATCATTTGAATGGCTTTGAAGGTTGTGTTCATGCACAAGACCCTTTCTTTTTTATTTTTTATTTATTTTTATTTTTTTTATTTTAAAATATATTTTATTGATTTTTTACAGAGAGGAAGGGAGAGAGATAGTTAGAAACATCAATGAGAGAGAAATATCGATCAGCTGCCTCCTGCACACCCCCTACTGGGGATGTGCCCGCAACCCAGGTACATGCCCTTGACCAGAATCGAACCTGGGACCTTTCAGTCCGCAGGCCGATGCTCTATCCACTGAGCCAAACCAGTTTCGGCGACCCTTTCTTTTTTTAAAAAAAAAGATATTTTTATTGATTTCAGAGAGGGAGAGGGGGAAAGAGATAGAAACATCAATGATGCGAGAGAATCACTGATCGGCTGCCTCCTGCATGCTCCCACTGGGATGGAGCCCACACTCCAGGCATGTGCCCTGACCAGAAATCAAACCGTGACCTCCTGGTTCATAGGTTGATGCTCAACCACTGAGGCACATCGGCTGGGCAAGACCCTTTCTTCAGACAGAATCCTATGTGGAAGCTAAGACCTGTTGAGGTTGGAGCAGGCACTGATGGTCCAGGCCTTACCCTCGCCCTCCCCAGGGCCCCCGATGTCCCAACCTCGGGGTACCTAAGAGATGCTCCACAATCCATAGAACACAGTCAAGCAGTGTGAAAATCACAGGGTTAGCAAATTTCCCCTCTCTTACACAGTTTCATGAGGATCGCTGCCTATTTTTAAATTGATCATTTAAAATCACTATAGGTTAATCTGGCTACTGTGTCTCCATGGTTGAGCCTTGACCCATGAACCAAGAGATTACTGGTTCAATTCCTGGTCAGGGCACAGCAGGCTTGATCCCCAGTGTGGGGTGTGCAGGAGGCAGCCGATCAGTGGTTCTCTCTCATCATTGATGTTTTTGGCTCCTTCTCCCTTCCTCTATGAAATCAATAAAAATATATTTTTAAAAATCACTACAGGTTAACTATAAACCAGTTCTATGCTAAGAGCCTTACTTGTTCCAATGACCTTAGTGAATCCTGACTTCCACCCATGAGCACTTACTAGAGCCATGCTACTGTCCGTTCACACAGGACCTGCTCTGTGCCAGTTCATTACTGGAACGAGGCAGAACTGTGAGCTAGATGAAGTAGATAACTTTGGCCTTCACCTCTTGTATTTCATTCTTTACTCTTTCCCCTGGAGCTTAAGCTGCGGGTATTAAACTGCCTCTGCGCCATCAATTTCCTTCAGCGCCTATTTTCCAAGTATTTGCTCCGCATCAGGCAGTAAGGCTACCAAGATGGATGAGACAATTTCTGACTTCCAAGAACTCGGGCCAGAGGACTTGCTCAGATGCTAGTTGACGCGTTTCAGGAAATGGCTGTGCTCCAAGAAATGACACAGTTCAGATTTTCTTGGGAAAAAATCCTGATTACAAATCTTCAGATACAGATCCCACAGTCTCTTACCCGAAACCCTCGGCGCCTGTCTGTTTCAGAATTCAGAATCTTTTCGATTTTAGAAAGGAAAGGTAGAACGTATCCCACTGTATCTATCAGGATGGGCTAGGTCAGTGGTCGGCAAAGTGCGGCTCGCGAGCCACATGCGTCTCTTTGGCCCCTTGAGGGTGGCTCTTCCACAAAATACCACGTGCGGGTGCACATGTACAGTGCGATTGAAACTTCGTGGCCCATGCGCAGAAGTCGGTATTTTGTGGAAGAGCCACACTCAAAGGGCCAAAGAGCCTCATGTGGCTCACGAGCCGCAGTTTGCCGACCACTGGGCTAGGTTATGCTGCAATGACAAATATCCCCAAAATATAGGTTGGTGGAGGCTCTGCTCTGCATCCCTTCCAGGTCCCAGGCTGGCAGAGCAAGCACTGACATGAGTGTTGCTGGGCCCTAGCTAGTTTGCTCAGTGGTTAGAGCATCAGCCTGCGGACTGAAGGGTGCGGGTTCGATTCTGATCGAGGGCATGTAATTCGGGTGTGGTCCCCAGCCCCAGTCTGGGTGTGTATGCGAGACAACCAATCTATGTATCTCTCTCACATCAATGTTGCTCTCTCTCTTCCACTCTCTCAAGAAAATCAATGGAAAAATATCCTCGGATGAGGACTAACAACACAATCAAAAGAGTGTTGCTGGTCTGAACATCAGTGATGAGAGAGAATCGTTAATCGGTTGCCTCCTGCACGCCACCCTACTGGGGATCGAGCCCAGATCAGGGCATGTGCCTTGACTGGGAATCGAACTGTGACCTTCTGGCTCATCGGTCAACGCTCAACCACTGAGCCACAATGTCTGGGCAACATCCTGAAAACATTTGTGTTGCTTTAGGAGAGGAAGCTAGGGAATTTTAGAGCATAATCATGGTTTAGAAAGATATGTGCTGCTACCCTCAGCTTATCGGGAAGTGTTGGCTCAGAGAGGGGCTCCCTGTCCTATTTGCCACCAGGGCGCAAGGTTCAAGGTACAAGGACTAGCAACTGCCTTGGTGGCCTTCGTTCTACCTTTGGTGGGTGGTCATGGGACCAGCAGCCTCCAGGTTATCTGAGCGTATTAAACTGGTGCTGGCATATCCTTGAGAGAGCCGTTTTTCTCACCTGCCTTTTGCAAGTTAGCTTCCAATATTGACCGAACTGCTGAAAAATCTATGTTCCATTAATTTTACATGAAATGACAAATGTTAAGATCTCACCAATTTCTGGAAATAGATTTCCAGATAAAGGCTGAAATGAGAATTTGTGTCACAGGAAAAGAAAGCAGGTTAAGGGACCCAAATTAAAAATTGCGCTGGGAAAATTAGAGATATAGGCAAAAAAATGAAACTAGACCACCTTCCTACACCATATGCAAGAATAAACTCAAGCCTGGCCGGTGTGGCTCAGTGGTTGAGTGTTGACCCATGAACCAGAAGATCATGGTTCGATTCCCATCAGGGCACATGCACAGGTTGTGGGCTTGATCCCCAGTAGAGTGGCGTGCAGGAGGCAGCCGATCAATGATTCTCTCTCATCACTGATGTTTCTATCTCCCTCTCCCTTCCTCTCTCTCTGAAATCAGTAAAAACATAATAAAAATATTTTTAGGAATAAACTCAATCCCTAGCTGGTTTGGCTCAGTGGATAGAGCGTCCCCCTGTGGACTGAAGGGTCCCAGGTTCAATTCTGGCCAAGGGCACATGCCTAAGTTGCAGGCTCAAGCCCCAGGAGGGGGTGTGCAGGAGGCAGATGATCAGTGATTCTCTCTCATCATTGATGTTTCTATTTCTCTTTCCCTCTCCCTTCCTTTCTGAAATCAATAAAAAATTATTAAAAAAAGAATAAACTCAAAATGGATCAAAGATTAAATGCAAGACATGAAGTCATAAAACTCCTAGAAGAAAACATAGACAGTAAAATCTTGGACATTTCTATTAGTAATATTTTCTTCTAATATACCTCCTTGCTCAAGGGAAACAAAAGAAAAATAAACAAGACTACATCAAACTAGAAAGTTTTTGCACAGCAAAGGGAACCATCCACAAAATGAAAAGACAACCTACTGAATGGGAGAACATATTCATCAATGACACATCCAATAAGGGGTTAAATCCAAAATTTATAAAGAACTCATACAATTCAACACTAACAAAACAAACAATCCAATTAAAAAATGGGCAGAGGACCTCAATAGACACTTCTTTAAAGAGGACATACAGGTGGCCAACAGACATATGCAAATATGCTCATGTCACTAATCATCAGAGAGATGCAAATTAAAACCACAATGAGGTAGCACCTCGGACCTGTCAGAATGGCTGCCATCAGTAAACCAATAAATGGCAAGTGTTGGCGAGGATGTGAAGAAAAGGGAACCCTTGGGCACTGCTGGTGGGAATGCAGACTGGTGCAGCCATTATGGAAAACAGTAAGAGGTTCTTCAAAAAATAAAAAATGGAACTATCTTATGACTCAGTCATTCCACTTCAGAATATATATTTTTTAAATATATATATTCCATTGATTTTCCACAGAGTGGAAGGGAGAGGGATAGAGAGTTAGAAACATCAATGAGAGAGAAACATCGATCAGCTGCCTCCTGCACACCCCCCACTGGGGATGTGTCCGCAACCAAGGTACATGCCCTTGGCCGGAATCGAACCTGGGACCATTCAGTCCGCAGGCCAACACTCCATCCACTGAGCCAAACCAGTTAGGGCCAGAATATATATTTTTTTTAAAAAACCCACCCCAAAACACTAATCGGAAAGAATATATGCACCCATATGTTCATTCCAGTGTTATTTACAATAGCCAAGCTATGAAAGCAACCCAAGAGGGTATTGTGCTAAGTGAAATAAGCCAAAGAAAGACAAATCCCGTATGATTTCACTGATATGTGGAATCTAAAGAACAAAATTAATGAACAAAACAGACTCATAGAGAACAGACTGATGGTTGCCAGAGGGGATGGGGTTGGGGTGCAGGTGAAACAAAGATGAAGGGATTAAGAAGTGCAGCCAGGCTGGCTGGAAGGAGGGGGACCTTGGCAGTGACTGTTTAATGGGGATGGGGGTGATGAGAAGGTTCTGGAACAAGCTAGCTGCAGAGCACTGTGAACATGATAAATGGTCCTGAATTGGACATTTTAAAATGGTTAAGATGATGACTTTTATGTGTATTTTACCGGAATAAAATAATTGATCCCATGTGCCTTCCTTTTCCGTATTCTAAAAGTAAGACACCAATATTATGGAAGACAGGCTAATCTTTAACCTTGTCAGACACAAAATCTAGTCCTAAATGGATAGTAAGCGTCAGTCTGCTTCGGGAACCTTCTCATTTCCAGCTGATTTCACGAGGTGGGAGGGTACTGTTTCTCCCTTGATTCTATGATACCCAGACTTCAACCTGCGCATCCTCCGTGCCTTTTTGATTAACACATTTTAAATGAAACACTTTTACGTGAGTAATAATCAATTTTTAAAATGCATCTTGCAATTAGGATAATAATCAGCATAATCACCCAGCAAATTTCCATAGGGTAAGAGTTTGAAGCAAAATTACTACTAAAATATAAAATCTAGCATACATTTCCACTCCAACGCAACTCTTTCAGAGTGGTTGATGCCCTAACCGATTTGGCTCAGTGGATAGAGCGTCGGCCTGCGGACTCAAGGGTCCCAGGTTCGATTCCAGTCAAGGGCATGTACCTTGGTTGCGGGCATATCCCCAGTGGGGGTGTGCAGGAGGCAGCTGATCGATGTTTCTCTCGCATTGATGTTTCTAACTCTCTATCTCTCTCCCTTCCTCTCTGTAAAAATTCAATAAAATATATTAAAAAAAACAAAAAGAGTGGTTGACACTGCGCGGATTAAGTACATGCCTTTACCTTGCTATTTTTTTTTTTAATCCTCACTCTAGGAGTGAGGATATTTTTTCCATTGATTCTAGAGAGACTGGAGTTGGGGGGAGGGAAGAGAACGGGGGAGGGAGAGAGAGAGAAACATTGATGTGACAGAGACACATTAATTGTTTGCCTCCCACATGCACCCCGGCCAGGGGACAGGTATAGGACCTGCAACCCAAGTACGTGCCCTTGACCAGAAATTGAACCTACTACCCTCTGGTGCACAGGTCAATGCTCTAACCATTGAGCACACTGGCAAGGGCACCTTGCTATTTTATATGCATCAGAACCAGAGCCAACTTGCAACACCGGTCAGCCTTTGTCCATCTTCAAAGTTTTAGCTTTCATATGCATCCACTGCACCCGTCATAATGGAAGCCGATGGTCACACTGAGGACTGAGGACAGATGATTGACAGGCCCTGATTAGCCTCACAGGCATTCCCTTAGGAAGGAAGACCAAGACTCCATGTCTGCAGCTCAACAGAAAAGACTTCTACCCGGCCGGTGTGGTTCAGTGGTCACGGTTCGATTCCCAGTCAAGGCATAGATCCCCAGTGTGGGGCGTGCAGGAGGCAGCCAATCAATGATTCTCTCTCACCACCGATGTTTCTGTCTCTCCTTCTCCCTTCCTCTCTGAAATCATTAAAAAATAATAATAATAAAAGATTTCTCAACTTGTAGAGCAATAAATGTGTCCCTACACAATCTCAGCAGTCCTCAGAAGAATCCCATGCCTTCCGTCTCCCTTGTTTAAGTCTTTTAAACCAGGGAGATAAATCTAGGCACTTGCTTGAAGCCGATGGATTTCCTGAAACTTTGAACACTGGATTTATGCCAACAGAGGTACTGCTCTCTTTAAGCTTTTAAATCGTTGAGGCTGAAGTATTTCTTAAACTAAACACTGTCCATGCGTCTCATCTGGGAATGAGCCTTGGTATATGAAAGCCGTTTTTCCTTCCCAAGAAGGAGGGATATGTAAGAATCACCTTGGATATGAAGTGGCATATGGCTAACGGTGGGGGAGGAAGGACAAAAAGCTTCTAGATTTCTCTAGGAGCTGGGGGCCTGGGGAATGCAGTAACTAGCAAACACCAGAATGGCCTATAGGTAAACATACAGCATTTCTCATAGTCATCATCTCTTAAAAGCTCTTGCAAGGACTGTAAAAAATTCACCAATAGTTTATTTAATTGCTAGAAATCCAGTGTCCCAAAAAGCCAAAGTTTATTGACAAACTGGTATATATGAATGAACCTGACCGTCAACATTTACAAGGAAAGACCAGTTGCGCGTAATTTGTCTAGCCCGTTTTGTTGTTCACATAATGCAGTGTAGGTTCCTCTTCCTCTACAAACCAATCAAACAACGACAAAAATCTTGGGTAGTAATTTGCTATTAAGTTCAAGGATATCATTCATTCCTTCATCATTCAAACTAGAAGTATCTGTTGACACTCTGGCATGTGTCAGACACTGTCCTGGGTTGGGGATATATCAGTGGGAGAGACATTGTTTATAACTTCAAAGAATTTATAATCACACAGGAACACATGTGTAAGTAATTACAAACAAGTAATCATTTTACAAAAGACAAAGACTTCCTTCATCGAGTCATTTTCTCAAAATACCAAATACTACCCAGTTATATTTGTCAAGAACACGTTACTTCTTCATGCAGGTTCGATTCGAGTCAAGGGCACATGCCCAGGTTGTAGGCTCGATCCCCTGTGTGGGGCGTGCAGGAGGCAGCTGATCAATGATTCTCTCTCATCACTGATGTTTCTGTCTCTCTCTCCCTCCTCTTCCTCTCTGAAATCAATACAAATATAGTTTTAAAGAAAGTTAGGGAGACCCAACTAAGGCAAGCAAATAGACAAAATCCCAACAACTTCAAGTCTTAGTACCCAGTGCAGGGACCCAGTAAGCACGCAGCAGTCCCCCCATTGACCCAGCACAGTAGGCTAAATCAATACTTCTTGCTTGAGCCTGGCTGGTGTGGCTCAGTGGTTGAGTGTTGACCTATGAACCGCGAGGTCATGGTTCGATTCCTGGTCAGGGCACATGCCCAGGTTGCTGGCTTGATCCCTAGTGTGGGGCATACATGAGGCAGCTGATCAATGATTCTCTCTCATCATTGATGTTTCTCTCTCTCCCTTCCTCTCTGAAATCAATAAAAAAAATATTTTAAAAAATAATTCTTGCTTGAAAATTTTTTAAATATATTTTTCTATTGAGTTCAGAGAGGAAAGAAGAGGGAGAGAGAGAAACATCAATGATAAGAGAGAATCATTGATGGGCTGCCTCCTGCACGCCCCCCACTGGGGGATTGAGCCCACAACCCGGGCATGTGCCCTTGGCTGGAATTGAACCTGGGACCCTTCAGTCCGCAGGCCGATGCTCTATCCACTGAGCCAAACCGACTAGGGCTGAAATTCTTTAAAATTGGGATTATCAGGTAATAGACTAGTTGCCATCTTGATAAGCTCATCCACCCTTTAAGTGTGACTAGCAATGGGCCGAGAGAGCTGGGAATAGCCATGAGTGAGTTCGGAGTATTTAACGGAAATAAAAATTCTACACCTTAAGCTCTCTTCTGAAGAGTTTAATTTAAAAAGAAAATTAGCACAGAGACAAACATAAACGAAGAGGCAAGGTTATTGCACGCTTAGCACCAGCTTTATCAACTGAATCATAATTAGAAGCCTGCCACCGAAATAATGCAATTTGATGCTACATTTATTCCAGCGAGATATTGATCGTCCCTAAAGACACAAAGCTAACTTCAATAACGTCACCAAATATTTTGGAAACTCAGTTTCAATCCTACAAATGCATACAATTATTCTCCCCAGCTGAGAGTGTGTGGGCACAATTGGTTCCTGAAATAGAGTGGCTGGCGGAGGCGCGGAAAAGCAATGAAGTTTTTGATTCTCTGGAATTTCTGGGCACCGATTTGAGTGTAGGAAGAATTGAAAATCATTTTGCAGCAATAAAATAAAATGTTTGATTTTCTACTTTTTCCTGGTGTACCGCAATCCAAGCTTTGGAAAACGTTCAGTGATCTAAATGAAAGATATTTTCAACCAATCACTTGAGGTTGCTGAGATAGCTCACAGCTTAAATACAAAAATAAGGAGGGCGGCCAGGGGAGGGGAGGGGAGGGGAAAGGCATGCAAGGTGGGAAGTCCGTTTCCATGAAGAGCACTGCGAGGGTATGGTTAGTACAAAGGGATGAACACTGATGATGAAGCAATTCTTTTTTATGATCTATGAATAATGAGGCCAATCTGGAGCTGGCAAATATTTTAGTATTTGGTTTTTTTAAATATGTGTGTGTGTGTGTGTATGTATATGTGTGTGTGTGTGTGTGCGTGTGTGTGTGTATATATATTGATTTCAGAGAGGAAGGGAGAGGGGGAGAGAGACAGAAACATCAATGATGAGAAAGAATCATGGATCAGCTCTCTCCTGCACGCCCCCTACTGGGGATCGAGCCTGCAACCCGGGCATGTGCCCTGACCCAGAATTGAACCATGACTTCCTGGTTCACAGGTCGAAGCTCAACCACTGAGCCAAACCAGCCGAACTATGCAAGACTCTTAAAGCTTCTGCTCAGGTGTGGCATTCATCACATTTGCTCACGTTCCAATGACCAAAGTCTGTCATACGGCCAAGCCTCAGCAGGGTGGAAACTCTACTTACCTCCTGTTATGGACTTAATTCCTCCCCACCCCCAACAATTCATAGGTTTAAGCTCTAACCACCGAGGTGACTGTATTTGGAGATAGGGCCTCTGAAGAGGGAATCAGGATAAATAAAGTCATACGGGTAGAGCCCTAATCCACTAATACTGGCGTCCTTACAAGAAAAGAAAGAGACACCAGGAATAGGCCATGTGAGGACACAACAAGAAGGCACCCATCTGAACATCAAGGAGAGAGGCCTCGGGAGAAACCAAACCTGCCAGCACCTTGATCTTGGACTTCCAGCCTCTGGAACTGTGAGATACATTTTTATTCTTTAAGCCTCCCAGTCTGTGGCACCCCATGCAGACTAACACACCTCCCCTCCCCCCACAAGGCATTGCAAGTTACATGGCAATAGCTGAGGGTGTGTCTCCTTACATGGTTGTAGACTAAACAATTGGGGACAATCGAGCCATCTCCCACATTATGCCACTGAAGATGGGGGATGTTTGTTAAAGCAGTTGGTTGGTATTATCCTGACTTTTCAGATGCATCGGGAGTATCCAGCTAGACCAGGGGTGGGCAAACTTTTTGACTCGAGGGCCACAATGGGTTCTTAAACTGGACCGGAGGGCCGGAACACAAGCATGGATGGAGTGTTTGTGTGAACTAATATAAATTCAAAGTAAACATCATTACATAAAAGGGTACGGTCTTTTTTTTTTTTAGTTTTATTCATTTCAAACGGGCCGGATCCAGCCTGTGGGCCGTAGTTTGCCCACGGCTGAGCTAGACACATGCACCAAAGAGAAGACCCTTCTCTTCTCCTTTTGTCCTGGGCTGACTATTCCTAGACTTCACAGAATGAACAGCAGCCGGCCCGTGGAGGACACAGGTGTCATGGCTGCACCGTTTTGTCCTTGTAACCTGATGTCACCCTTGCCAGTGCTGTGGCCTTGGGCAAACTTCATTATCTCTTTGAGTTTTACTTTACTTGTGAAATAAAAACACTGCTAACTGCTTCCCAGGGCTGCCGTGAGAAGTAAATGAGAGAAAATCCTGGCACACAGTAGGTTTTCATTAAATACTAGTAGCCCATCGTGTGATAGGGCGTGCAGGAGGCTGCCCGCCGCTTCCGTGGGAGCTGGTGGGAACCGCAGTGGGAGCTGTGAGGCTTCCGCAGGAGGTAGGCCCGCCGTCTCCTCTCCGGGCCTGCGCTCGGCCGAGGAGACTGCAGGCCGGCCCCCCGTCCCTGTCCGTCTCTGCTCCAGGCCTCACCTGCGCGCGCAACCTCCTCCTGTGGTCGTGACCCGTTACGGCCTAATTTGCACATTTCCTCTTTATATAGATAATTTTGCCCTCTGCCTATATTCTTCGTAGGAACTGAAGGAATCCTTCCCTGAGGGGAATTTAAAGCTGAGCATGTGTCAGTCTTATCAAAGGGAACATGTTCCTTTGTTCCATAAATCATTATGTGAAATCAGAGCTCATCTTCCAGGACTAGTCACCATCCCGAAGACACTGTGATGAATTGTTTGGGGGCAGGAGAGAGTGGAGATGGGGATGGAAGCATGGTGGCGCTTGGAGCCAACCTGCAGGCAAGACGAGAGGCTCGGCCCCTTTAGTTAATGGGGCCACGGTGCAGCGGGCTGGGCTTGCTTGTCCTAACAACGCTGGCACGTCCATAAAGATGTCAGCATTCATCATCGATTGCGATTAAAGCTCACACTTGCTGCAAAAGCTGAAAATATGCTTGGCTTTTTTTCCTCCCTTAATTTCCCCCTGGTCTTCGCAAAGCACAATCTCAATGGTCCAGAAGAAAAACTCTCTATTTTTATTAGAAACAAACGTGGGGGGAGGGGCTCCGGAAATTATACCAGGCATTTAGATGATGGGAGAGAGTTCGGTGCGTTTCATAAAAGAACGACAGCTGTGTTGTTTTGAATTCAGGAATTAGAGGACTAAAAAGAGATCTACTCGCTAATAAATCTCCATTTCCCTAGTCTGCATTGCCATGTTGTCCTTCCGTGATTCAGTCCCAAGTCCAGAACAGTGTACTAGCTACCCAGCAGATAGCCTCTGTGCTGTCACAGATGCTGAGCTCTGGACCGCAGACAAACTGACAGTCTCTGAAGAAGAGCCGGATGCCCTGACTGGTTTGGCTCAGTGGATAGAGCGTCAGCCTGTGGACTGAAAGGTCCCAGGTTCGATTGAGGTCAAGGGCATGTACCTTGGTTGCGGGCACATCCCCAGTAGGGGGTGTGCAGGAGGCAGCTGATGGATGTTTCTCTCTCATTGATGTTTCTACCTCTCTATCCCTCTCCCTTCTTCTCTGTAAAAAAATCAATAAAATATATTTTAAAAAAAAAAAAGAAGAGCTGGAGGAGGAAGCAGGCCTTTTTCCCCGAGATGCTCTACTCTCGCCTGGCCAGTGTAGCTCAGGGGTTGAGCACTGACCTATGAACAGGAAGTCACAGTTTGATTCCTGGTCAGGGCACATGCCCGTGTTGCAGGCTTGGTTCCCGGTGGGGAGCATGCATGAGGTGGCCTATTGATGTTTCTCTCTCATCATATCTTTCTCCCTCACCCTTCCTCTGCCGGGGGCGGGGGGGGGGGGGATGCTCAACTCTGTTTGAGCCTTAAAACCTAGAAAATTGCATATAACGAGGCAGCTTCAATTAATAGCCTTGAATTAGAAACAAGCAAGTTTTCACGGTAGAACTCCGGATTGGGCAGCATTTTCCCCAAACACTCATCCCCAAATTCAACTTTTGAAGCAGCAGGAGTTGTCATTGGACCCCTCCGAGGATATCCTTGGTGCCCGCCTTTGACCCTGACTCCCTGAGAGTGACTCCCTGAGAGTTCCCCGGGCCAGTCCTCCCTCCGCAGCGCCCATGAGCTCACTCATCCCCCAAAATGCTGTGCGCAGCCTCCCACTCCCCGTGGGCCCTGTCCTCCCACCACCCAATGCATTAGGCTGTTGGCTGCATTCTGATGGACTCACCAGTGATTCCTAACCATTATGTGCGTAGTCCTATCATTTGTTCTTTAGATTTTGACATAAAACCAAAGCATTTGCCTAGAACAGTGGTCGGCAAATTCCACCCACGGGAGGAATTAAACCACATGCGGCTCTTTGGCCCCTTCAGTGTGGCTCTGCCAGAAAATACTGGCTCTTCCACAAAATACCGACTTCTGCGCATGGGCCACGAAGTTTCAATCACACTGTACGTGCGCGCCTGCACGTGGTATTTTGTGGAAGAGCCACACTCAAGGGGCCAAAGAGCCGCATGTGGCTCGCGAGCCACGGTTTGGCGACCACGGGCCTAGAATAATAGTT
Source organism: Myotis lucifugus (assembly GCF_000147115.1). Lineage (NCBI taxonomy): Eukaryota > Metazoa > Chordata > Mammalia > Chiroptera > Vespertilionidae > Myotis > Myotis lucifugus. The sequence goes on from NW_005871097.1 coordinate 7,251,583, forward strand.
CTCAACCAGGAGGGGCAAGATTTTTTGCCTCCCAGGAGACATGAGTAAGCAAACACCCATTTAAAGGGGATGTAAAATAAATAAATAAATTAATTAATTAATAATAAAATAAAGGGGATGTAAAGCCCTAGCTGGTTTGGCTCAGTGGATAGAGCATCAGCCTGTGAACTGAAGGGTACCAGGTTTGATTCAGGTCAAGGGCACATGCTGGGGTTGCAGGCTCAATCCCCAGTGCAGGGCTTGCAGGAGGCAGCCAATCCATGATTCTCTCTCATTGATGTTTCTCTCTCTCTTTCCCTCTCCCTTTTTCTCTGAAATCAATTAAAAAAATAAAATTAAAATATGTTTAAAAAAATAATAAAGGGGCTGTAAAGAGTCCAGGGAAGTGTGAGGAGAAGGGCAGTTCCATTTTGGTCCAGGGCCTCAACCCTATCAGATTCAGAATCATCTTCTAGGATTGATTCCCATTGGCCTCCTTGTGACAATATGGCGGCCATGGCTGTAATGGTTACATTTTCACAGACCAGTGTCTTAAAGCAGGAAGGGGAGGGGTGCTTCCTGTCTTGCTCCTCTGTCAGGGAAGAAAGTTTCTACCCAGCTCCAGTGCCAGTATTTCCCCAAATTCCCATTGGCCGGGACCGAGTCACATGCCCACGCCTTGGTGGCAAGGGAGGCTGAGCACAGGTGCCTGGCCTGCAGTGGGAGGGAGTGGCTGCTGGGGAGGAGGAGGAGGAGGAGGAGGAGGAGGAGGAGGAGGAGGAGGAGGAGAAGGGTTCCACAAGGAGGCATGTGACAGTGTAGGCACGTGACAGTGTAGGCACGTGACAGTGTAGGCACGCCCTCTCCTGGAACGTGACAGTGTAGGCACGTGACAGTGTAGGCACGCCCTCTCCTGGAACTCCCAGCCTAGCAAAGGGGAATCAGATGAGCATCTCAGTGCTGAGGCCTGGTACCTTGCTGCCATCTAGAGCTAAAAGTAAAATGGCAGCCACAACCCAGGAGCTGTCAGCACTGCCTGGAGAGGTCAAGGAAGGCTTCGAAGAGATGCCCACATGACCCTTCTCCCGAAATCCCCATTTTCAGAAGAGCTCTCCACCCCATTCCGAAGCCCACGGAATTCTCTTCCAATCCCCCTTTTCCACTTCCCCACGTGGAACGCACCCCCAAGATCTCTCAGTCCTCTCTCCTCTGCCTCCACATTTGCTCAGCCTTAGTTCCAGATCGCAGACTTGGCTTAAGATCCAGCTCATTCCTCTTCTTCCTTCCTGATGCCGGACCCCCACTTTAACCCTCCTTTTACAACAATAGCGTATAGTTATCTTTCCAAAACCTAGATAGGCTCCTGTCTGCATCCCTTGCTGGCTCCGTGTGTGTGTGTGTGTGTGTGTGTGTGTGTGTGTGTGTGTGAGAATATATATTTTTATTGATCTCAGAGAGGAAGGGAGAGGGAGAGAGAGAGATAAACACCAGTGATGAGAGAGAATCATGGATCGGCTGCCTCCTGCACGCCCCGCATTGGGGATCGAGGCCGCAACCCGGGCCTGTGCCCTTGACTGAAATCGAACCCGGGACCCTTCAGTCTGCAGGCCGACGCTCTATCCACTGAGCCAAACCACCCAGGGCAAGAATCCTCCCAATGTTTAAAAGGAATTGGATTGAACATTTTTAAGATTCATTTAAATTCATTTAAATTTAAGCAACCACACTTGGCGAGCAGCGACCACACTGTACAACACCATGTTATACTCCATATGCGGTCAGGGACTACGGCTTGTTCGTCGCCAGATGTCCCAGGACCACCAGCTTCGGTATTTGTTAGATTGAAATAGGCCCGTTTCCTTTTCTGCCATAAAAATGTAGGGCAGCTTTGCCACCCGCGCAACCCAGGGACGAGGCTGCTCTGCGGAGCTCCCCGTCGCCTGGCTGGGCTGCACGACCCTATTACTGTATTAGAGAATGTGCCGCACTGCTCTATGGAAAATGCTTCTCAAAAATGGTTTCATTATTTTTTTATACCACAAGCTCACAAAGCAAGCTCACGCAGCTTAGAGAAGCTGACCTTTGTGTCCAGAAATATAATTCCACTTATTGATTATTCTTACTTATATTTACAGGTCAACATCTAATAACATTTATAAGGTCAGCACACCGTGCCTCAGAATAGGAAATAAAAGTCAAGTGCAGTCAAGGCAAGCACATCCTGAAAGCTATTTGTTTTGTGTTGCTAGAAAGCTCTTTTTTCTCTTGCTCCAAAAAAATATATATCCTATGGAGATATATGCTTAGAAATTATGGCATGTATCTGTATCAAGAAGTTACATTATTTTAAATTATTTCTTTTTATTTTTTTCATATTTTTAGTGATTTCAGAGAGGAAGGGAGAGGGAGAGAGAGAGAGAAACACCAATGATGAGAATCATGGACCAGCTGCCTCCTGCACGCCCCCTACTGGGGATCGAGACTGCAACCTGGGCCTGTGACCCGACCAGGAATCGAACCATGACCGCCTGATTCAGAGGCCAACGCTCAACCGCTGAGCCACGCCAGCTAAACTTCTGAACACCATTCACAACTCGGTGTGAAAATATCTAAGCGACAAAGGCAGCATATGTTTTGTCTGCACCATGTTATTTACCGTTTAGTCCCCCTCCCCCAGCACAGCACACAGAGAATAACAATACCATAGAAATAATCTGCCCATATGTTTTGCTACCAGCTGCTACAGTTTAAAGAGCACGTGGGGCTGTTTGTGTTTTTGAGTTTTGTTTTCTTTCTCAGGAAGAGAGCCTGCCAACAAGGTGGCATGTTAAAAGTTGTAAAGAACTTGCCAGTAATCCGAGGGCTTATGACTTTAAAGCTACGCAACATGAGACCGCAACAGGGTACGAACTGGTTTTGTCTGGATCAGGAGTTGCCAAGTGATGGCCCTTGGGTGAGTTTTATTCCACCAACAGTATTTTTTTAAAACAATATGTATTTCTTTATTAATTTCAGAGAGAAAGGGAGAAGGAGAGAGAGAGGAACATCAATGATGAGAGAGAATCATTGATCGGCTGCCTCCCGCATGCCTCCTACTGGGGATTGAGCCCGCAACCCAGGCATGTGCCCTTGGCCGGAATCGAACCTGGGACCCTTCAGTCCGCAGGCTGACGCTCTATCCATTGAGCCAAGCCAGCTAGGGCCACAGTATTTTTTTAGAAAGGTGTATTTGAAAGCTTTCAGGTAGACTTGCGTGCTCAAGAGTTCCATGGTTCTTGCCTGTTCACATCCGCTTAGCACTCCTCTCTAGTTTCCCTGCCTCGCCCCGTAGGCATTTGAGTTTGGAGCGCCTGGTTAGGCGGAATTCCACTACGGGAGCTCAGAGTGATAGAGGCAGAAACAGAATATTGGGGACCAGCTAAAACTGTGAGAAATATTAGTCATGTTCTGTTACCCATGACTGTTTTGTTCTGATTCACGAAGGCACCTGCTCACCTGGCTGGGAGTTGCACATGGGACCTGGGAGCTCACCTGGAAAGGCGGCCCATTTTCCCCATTTGGAGCTTCCTGTTACCATGGAGAGATTAACCACCTTGGTGCAGAAACCAGAGCCACCAGCCCTGTGAAGACCCCCAGCCCTTTTGCATATCACTAAGCCCTTTGAAGACCCCCAGCCTTTGCATACCCGCAGGCTTTGCGAATCTCCAGCCTGCATTACCTGTAGACTGCCCATTTGCCCTTTGTGCCTACTTCCCCATGTAATCTGTGTCCTTCTACCCAATAGAAGCAGCTGGCTTATGGGGGGGTGGGGGGCAGAGCAGATTTTTGTGGCTGACCTGCTGCTCCCCCATGCTGCCGGCAGGATTGGAATAAACGCTCATATAGGCTTCAACCCTGTCTCTGCTGAATTGGCTCAAGTAGTGACAGGCAGCCCGGACCCATTGATTGTCCGGTTACAAGAGCACTCATAGGACTTTTTAAATGTCATATTCTTACCTAGTTATTATTCAGATGATATCAGAATTGAAGGGCACTGTGCAATGTGCTGTTCAGATGCAGCAAGCCATCAGTTCGCCCTGCTGAGGGGGCCCATTGAAAGGGAAACCTGACCTGGGGTCCCACCCCACCCCTGCTCACTCACTCTACCACCATCTGCAGCCCTCATCCTTTTTTGCCCATTCAAGATCACAGCTTCGGGAAAATTCTTCATCTTCATTCTGTAGGACAGTGGTTCTCAACCTTGGCTGCACATTAGAATCACCTGGGAATCTTTTTAAAATCCTGATTTCTGGGCCTCATCCTCCAGAAATTGTTTCTTTGTGACTCATGTTGTGGCCTCACCCCATCACAAAGAAACAGAATTTCCGGAGGATGAGGCCCGGAAATCAGGATTTTAAAAAGATTCCCAGGTGATTCTTATGTGCAGCCAAGGTTGAGAACCACTGCTGTGGGAAGTGCTGAAACGAAATCAGATTTTACCTGCAAATATTGTGTTTTCACTTATTTGCCAAAGGGAAAATGACATGTACGTTTTTGACTCCAAAAGCAACCGTATATAATATATTTCAAGTCTTTACTGAACAATGAATGATGGATCATCAATACCAACTCGTTTTCCTCTAAGACCCGGATATCTGGAAGAGATCTTGAAGGTAGAATCCACACACCAGAGAAACAGCGCCAGTAGGATATGTAGATGCACGTAAGAGGAGACTGACTACAGGAATGAGCTCATGTGCTTATGGAATCTGGAAATGCCTCCTTCCTCTGCCTTTTTGTCTATTCTGGCCCCGGTAGCTTGAATGACGCCTGCCCACATTGATGAGGCCGATCTTCTTGACTTGGTCTACTGATCCCAACGCTAATCTCTTCCAGAGACACCCTCACAGACACAGCCCGAGAGAAGGTTTTATCAGCTCTCTGGGCACCCCGTGGCCTAGTCAAGTTGACACATAACATTAACCACCACAGTCCAGTACCTTATAGCGAAGCAAGGACAGTCCGTGATCATGCAGTTACTCACTGATGAAAGTGAGACCAGAAAGAGCTAGCCCAGCAACTCACAGCCCTCGCTGTCCCTCAGAATGACCGTGGCCTAGAGGGGTCAGGACCTTACTTTTACATATTGATGCCTGGGCCCCCCTCCGGAGACTGTGGGGCGAGGCACCAAGCATTGGTACTTTGTCACCTCCCGTGCAGCCAGCATGGGGGACCTTAGGAGAACCAGAGCTCCCCCAAGTACAGTGGGGCCTTGACTTACGAGTTTAATTCGTTCCGTGACGGAGCTCGTAACTCAAATTACTCGTATGTCAAATCAATTGTGAACGAGTGAGACACGTGATGCTGGGCTGATGTTGTGGCATTCACTGTGACGTTCGCTGCGCCAACTAGCGGTGGGGTATCTGAAGCTGGCTCGTAACCCGAATTTTAGCTCGCAACTCAAAGCAAAAAATCGGCCGAGACCACTGTATCTCGAAAAACTCGTTAGTCGGGACACTCGTAAGTCAAGGCCCCACTGTATTATCTTCAGACAGTAGCCATGCCTGGGGAAATGGAAGTTCCTGATTGCGCCCCCCACAAAGTAACAGAATTCAGATCTCTGGGGCCAGAGGACAGGAATCTCTATATTCCAAACACTCTCTGAAATACACAGGCCCAAAACACCACAGGCTGGACAAAAGGAAAGAACTACACAAGGACCATCGGCTTTGGAGGCAGATGTGAATAGTCATCTCAATTTCGCCTGTTAAAAACGACGGGCCCATCTAAGGGTCACTTTCTTAATCTCCTTTAGCATTAGTTTATCTCTAAAATGGGATCATGGGCCCTAGCCAGTTCGGCTCAGTGGATAGAGCATCCACCTGTGGACTGAAGGGTCCTGGGTTCGATTCCCGTCAAGGGCACATGCCTGGGTTGTGGGCTAGACCTCCAGGAGGGGGCGTGCAGGAGGCAGCTGATCCATGATTCTCTCTCATCACTGATGTGTCTCTATCTCTCGCTCTCCCTTCCTCTCGGAAATCAATAAACATATATTAAAAATAAAATAAAATGGCATAATGGTAAGGAGCTCAGAGGGAAATGAAAGAGTACGAATAACACTACCGCACCCAGTCCCAGGCCTGGGCACAGCTGGTGACCCATACACTCCCCTCCCCATTTTGCTATTGTAGAAAAGAAGGGTCTTTTTTTTGGTGATCTCATTAAGTTTGCTATACATATCAGAAAATAAGCAATTTGCGGTCACAGTCTACAATGGTCATTGGACAAGAGGATTTTCACACATAAAAACTGACAAGAATGGATGGAGCCTTTTCAAATTGCCTGTTTTTAAGCACAGGAAATCCACACGCACAGTTCTGTGTCTTGTTTTGTCATTATGGATACATAGGATTCTTTTCCTCTGTGGGTTCAAGATAAGTTCACTAGCTTGTCAGGGCACTGGACTCATTTGTCACGTGGCTCTTGTGTCCTTAGAGGAATCTGAGCTTTGATATTTCTTATATGTGCTATTATCTCAACAAGCCATTTGCTCTCTAACCTGTGAGGGCAGCAGTAAACTGAAGCTGCCGGCTCACTGGGCAGTCGTTTAGACGGAGGGCGGGCAGGGACTCTCTCTCCTGTCCAGGGTAAATGATCTCATTTTTGGTTTCAGAGAAGAGGAGAATACAATCTGCCTGAGCTAAACATGAGTTTCCATTGCCAAGGGTAACATTCTAAGGCTGAGCTACATATAAAAATGTGGGACCAGCACAGTCAGCGTGGCTCAGTGGTTGAGCGTCCACCTATGAAACAGGAGGTCACCGTTCAATTCCCGTCAAGGGCACATGCCCGGGTTGAGGACTCGATCCCCAGTGTGGGGCGTGCAGGAGGCAGCCGATCCATGATTCTCTCTCATCATGGATGTTTCTATCTCCTTCTCCCTCTCCCTTCCTCTCTGAAATCAATAAATATGTATTTTAAACAATAATAAAAGTAAAAATGTGAAGCCGACCTGGTTATACTAGAACTTTCCACCTAAGAGGCAAAGAATAAGAAGAGAGGCTGGGAGTGCCTTACAGAAACTCCCCCCACCCCACCCCCAACTGCCAGCTTCAATAGAGAGGCCCAAGGGGCATGTGCTTCCTCTTCTCTGGGGGCTTCTGAGTAAGAGGAGCAGCCTCTACAGTGGGAGTAGCCTGTGGGAGCCTGCTCCTCTCTGCACTGCTGATCTCCTCCTCATAACCAGCCGGTCAGCTAAACCAGGATAAACCTCCCTGCTAGGGCCCAGGGGAAGGTGCATGGGTCTTGCCTGCCCCACCGATATTTTTCCATTGATTTTTAGAGAGTGGAATTGCGAGGGAAAGACAGAGAGAAACATCGATGTGAGAGAAACACATCGATTGGTTGCCTCCTGCACGAGCCCTGACCAGGGCCCAGGCCAGGGAGGAGCCTGCAACGGAGGTACGTGCCCTTGACTAGAATCGAACTCATAGGGACCCTTCAGCCGACTGAGCCAAACTGGCTAGGGGTCACCTATTCTCTGGCCAAATCTGGCTATGGCACCACTTTGGCTCATCTCAACTAGTTCCTCTTGTTTAAATATCTCCTGGCTCAGCAGCACTCCATCTGTAAAGCAGCGGGACTGTGCTCAAGAGGATGTGTCCAGGCGTCCACAGGAATTTCTGCCGGCTACAGTCCATCCCAGATGTCTACTCCAGTCTGTTTTTTAAAAGAAAAAATTATATATATTTTATATATATATATGTATATATATATATATATATATATATGTATATATATATAATTATATATTTTTTAAATATATATTTTATATATATATGTATATATATAATTATATATATTTTATATATATATCAATTTTTATTGATTTCTGAGAGGAAGGGAGAGGAAGAGAGAGAAACATCAATGATGAGAGAGAATCATGGATCGGCTGCCTCCTGCATGCCCCACACTGGGGATCAAGCCCACAACTTGGGGTATGTGCCCTGACCGGGAATCGAACCGTGATCTCCTGGTTCATAGGTCAAGGCTCAACCACTGAGCAACACCGGCTGAGCACTGGTCTGCTTTCTTGCTCTTGCTAACCATGCCTCTCTATCCCCTATCTACTCAGCTGGGCCAGATAGTAAAATTTTAAATCAAATGTTAGCAAGTCAAGCATAGCAATACATAAAAAGTCTATATGCTCTACCCAAGTAGGATTTATTCGAGGAATGCAAGATCTAACATTAAAAAACGAATAAATACAACAGAAAATGAAGAAAAACATGAATAAATGTAAAAGTAAGATTCTCAGGGACAGCAGAGTAAAGCAGTATCTCTCTTTGCAAAGCCCAATTCTAAAACATGACAACTGCCAGGAACAACCATTTCAAGGCTCTCAGAATAAACCAGAGGCAGACAACAAATTGAGATGTATTTATTCATGAAAAACTGGTTAACGTTGAGTAAAAGAGCAAGTCTGTGGCATTCCTGCCTGGAACTGATCACACCCTCCCCCCTCAATCCACTCACCCAGATTAATCAGCAAAGTTGTGAGATTTTGCAGTAGTGTGAGGCGTGGCTCCAAAAGTGGCCAGAACATTTGCTGCTAGAGCAGTGGTTCTCAACCTTCTGGCCCTTTAAATACAGTTCCTCATGTTGTGACCCAACCATAAAATGATTTCGTTGCTACTTCCTAACTGTCATGTTGCTACTGTTAGGAATCGTCATGTAAATATCTGATCTGCAGGATGGTCTTAGGCGACCCCTGTGAAAGGGTCGTTCGACCGCCAAAGGGGTCACGACCCACAGGTTGAGAACCGCTGGGCTAGAGGGAGGGGCCTTGATTGGCACAGGTGACTGGTGGTATTGTCATTAAAAATGACAAATTCCGTAGGAAACAAGAGGACAGTCCATGGCCGCATTAACCTGAGGTTGTAGTCCCTTGGGGGTGAGTGGCAGACCAGCTGTAAAGCCAGAAATTCCACAGGGAGCTACTGAACTTGAGAGCCCATGAAGGGGCTGGGAGTGCCCTCCACACAGCCTTGGCTAATTGGGAGGCACAGGGCGGACCCGAGTGGGCCTGTTATCGTAAAAAACAACAAAAACATTCCAACCTGTAAAGAATGTCTGTGAGTTTATCTGAGCCAAACTGTCGACAATTGCCCGGAAGGAAGCAGAATCTCAAGGGATTGGGATAGTGCTCCGGAGAATGGCGGTTTGCACCGCGTTTTATACATGGCAGTCAAAGGAGGAGATGTAAGTGGTGACATGAATTCCATTGGTGATAGATTAGGGAGGCGGGAGAAAGCAAAGTGTGTGTGGGAGAACCTCTGGGATTGGATGAAAAGTAAAATGATAGACAAATACTTCTCTTTTTTTTACTTTTAATTTCTTTATTGATTAAGGTATTACATATGTGTCCTTATCCCCCCATTAACCCCCTCCCCCGGCTCATGCCCTCACCCCCCTGGTGTCTGTGTCCATTGGATAGGCCTATATGCTTGCATATAAGTCCTTTGGTTGATCTCTCCCCCTTACCCCCACCCTCCCCTACCTTCCCTCTGAGGTTTGACGGTCTGATCGATGCTTCTCTGTCTCTGGATCTGTCCCTGTTCATCAGTTTAGACCAGCGGTTCTCAACCTGTGGGTCGCCACACCTTTGGGGGTCAAACGACTCTTTCACAGGGGTCCTAAGACCATCGGAAAACACATATATAATTACATATTGTTTTTGTGATTCATCACTATGTTTTAATTATGTTCAATTTGTAACCATGAAAATACATCCTGCATATCAGATATTTACATGACGATTCATAACAGTAGCAAAATTACAGTTATGAAGTAGCAACGAAAATAATTTTATGGTTGGGGGTCACCACAACATGAGGAACTGTATGAAAGGGTCGCGGCATTAGGAAGGTTGAGAACCACTGGTTTAGACAAATACTTCTTTTACTTGGGTGGGTGCAGGATAATTAACAGTCAGCAATTAACATGATAACAATAACAATGAAGGAGTCTGTGGTCTGTCCTGGCACCCAGGCGCCTTTGGTCGCGCCCTCAGGGGTTCGGAAAAAGGGAAGTTACAAGTTACCCTGACATTCCTCAGGTATGTTATCTTAGATGCAAAAAGACAGGCTCAGTAAAGATCAAAGTTGATCTTTGTCAAGGCAGAGACTGGCCTCAGACATGACTACCCACCAGACACTGCTTTTTATTTTTTTAAAATATATTTTATTGATTTTAGAGAGGAAGGGAGAGGGAGAGAGAGATAGAAACATCAATGATGAGAGAGAATCATGGATCGGCTGCTTCCTGCACGCCCCCTACTGGGGATCGAGCCCGCAACCCAGGCATGTGCCCTGACCAGGAATCGAACCTGGGACCCTTCAGTCCACAGGCCGACACTCGATCCATTGAGCCAAACCAGCTAGGGCTACACTGCTTTTTAATGAAAGGTTTTTCATTTCAGCCCATCCTGTGTGGTTACTTGGGGTGCCTTGAGCTTGAAGGCCACCCCGCAGGCCCTCCCTGAGTTAGTCAGGTCAGCACGCGGCCCTGTTTTCGCCCACAGGCCCAAGCTCTCCAAACATCACCGTGCAGAGAATTCAAGAGGATGGAAATCTGTCTAAACTTTGAAAGTGCTCACACACCCACACAGATCCATCAGCAGAGAGTAGAATCCTCACTGACATAAGTTGTTCTAGCACCATTTCTATCTAATCACTGAAAACTAAGCTATACAGACACAAGGGTGTTACACAGGAAGCCAGGTTAAAAATAGAAGTAAGATAAAAACCAGAACAGCAGAGATGTCACAGTCCCAAGCATGGGGAGCGAGGGAGCGGGGGAAAGTTTCCACCGATAAAAGCAAAGTAAGTTGCTAAACGAAATAAAAGCAAAAAGAAGACAAATCAGCAAAAACAACAACGCTGAGAGGAAAACTGCAATTTCTACAGTATGTTATCTAAAACATCAAGCTTTCCATTCAGTTTTCAACAACAACAGAATGAGACATGCAGAGAAACCAGAAAGTATCCCCTATACCAGTGGTCAGCAAACTGCGGCTCGAGAGCCACACGAGGCTCTTTGGCCCCTTGAGTGTGGCTCTTCCACAAAATACCGACTTCTGGATATGGGCCAGGAAGTTTCAATCGCACTGTACGTGCGCGCCCACACGTGGTATTTTGTGGAAGAGCCACACTCAGGGGCCAAAGAGCCGCATGTGGCTCGAGAGCCGCAGTTTGCTGACCACTGCCCTATACCAAGGAAAAGGAATGGAAGGAGGAAAAGGACTCTGAGGGGCCCAGGTGCTGCACGCAGAAAAGACTGAAGAGCCGTTGTTATAAATCTGTTCAATGAATTAAGTGAAACCATGTTTATTTAAGTATTAAAGTAAAAGGTAATGGGATTGATTAAAGAAATTGGAAATATCAATGTAGCCACTGAAAGTATATGAAAAATAACCGCATGAAAACGCTGGAGTTGAAAACGACAATAACTAAAATAATAAATTCACTAGATGGGCTTAGCAACAGACTCAAAATAGCAGAAGTAATCATCAGTAAACTTGAAAATAGATGAATAGAATTATCTAGTCTGAACAATGGGAAAAAGTAAAAGAAAAACTAGCAGAGACTCAGAGACTTATAGGATAATATTATGTACCAACTTACATGTAATGGGAGTGTCAGGAGGAGAGGAGAGATCAATAGAAAGAATATTTGAAGTAATTGTTACAACCTTCCCAAATTTGATAATACACATTGATCTACAGTCTCAAGAAGCGAATAAATCACAAAGAGAACTGTACCTGGACACACCATAGTGTTAAACTGTTAAAAGCCATAGAAAAAAAATCTTGAAAGCAGCAAGAGAAATATATATATTATAAAATATTTTTTAAAATGTCTTATCATAAATAATGAAGGCCAGAAGGCAGTAAGATGATATATTTAAAGTGCCAAAAGAGAAAGAAAACTGTCAACCAAGAATTGAAATCCAGCAAAACTAACCTTGGAAACGAGAGGGAACTCAACACTGATGGCACATTCTAGAAAAGCAAGAATGAAAGCTAGTGTTTGCCAGGATCAGGAGATTTGGGGAGAGGATTAACTGCAACTGAACTTTTTGGACCGATATAAATATGCGGCTTTTTGGCCCCTTGAGTGTGGCTCTTCCTAAGCCTTAGGAGGAACCTAATTAAGTGAATAACAATGTACCTACCTATACAGTTTAAGTTTAAAAAATGTGGCTCTCAAAAGAAATTTCAATCGTTGTACTGTTGATATTTGGCTCTGTTGGCTAATGAGTTTGCCGACCACTGCCAGTGGTTCTCAACCTTCCTAATGCCGCGACCCTTTAATACAGTTCCTCATGTTGTGGTGACCCCCAATTTCATTGTTACAAATTGAACATAATTAAAGCATAGTGATTCATCACAAAAACAATATGTAATTATAGATGTGTTTTCCGATGGTCTTAGGTGACCCCTGTGAAAGGGTCGTTGACCCCCAAAGGGGTCTCGACCCACAGGCTGAGAACCGCTGCCTTAGATCAACAAAATCACCATTGTCTCGGGATCATTATCTTTCCACTTAGCCATCCTCGGCGTTTTACCTTAGTTTATAACCTCACGCTTGCAAAATGGATGCTGCAAATCCAGGCATCACATCTTTTTTCTTTTGTAAACTGTGTTATTGAAAGTATTACAAATGGCTCCCGCCCCCTCCCCCAGCCTTCCCGGCACTATTATTTGTCCACGGGTATTGCATATGTGCATATCAATTCTTTGTTTACTCTCTTCCCCCCAATATGTTAGTCTGTTGCATGTTGCATCAGTTTATTTTCCTCATTAGATTCCACATATAAGTGAGATCATGTGATACTTGTCATTCTCTGGCTTGTTTCGCTTAGCAGAAGCGCATTCAAGGCAGGAAACAGAAAGTGCAGTGCAGAGAGGGTCTCCTTCCAAACTCTCCCTTTTGTCTGGCAGTGAACTCTCTCCTGGTCATCCCTCAGTAGTCTTACCCTGATGTGTCATTGGCCAAAAGTCACCTCATTTGCAAGAGGCGTATTTGTCCAAGGGAAATGGAATTGCCATCAGCTTATTTAGAACACCAGTTCAGACTCATCCCCGAGGGTTGTGCACACTGCCCACTAAATAAAACTGAGTTCCTGGTGGCCAGGAAAAGGGGAATGTTAGTATGGATACAACCAATTTTGCCTACCACAGAAAGTAATAGAAAAAACACACTATTTGAGGAGCTACTTCCATTATCACCCAAAATAGATTTTTTTCCTCTACAGGTCAATAATATATTCTACCTTTAAAAATAAACATCATAAAAGCCCAAGAGCTATGGGGACAATGTCAAGACTTCAGAGTCCGAACATCAAAGTGAGAACACCACGCAAAGGATCAATGACTCAGTCCTGGTATGGTCACCGCAGATATTCCCCAAAGGTGGCTGCTGAGTATTGACCTCCCAAGGGTCTTGGAGGTCAAGGCTGATGTATCAATTCTGACTTGTTTCCTGAGAAAAGTGAAAGTGAGGGCCAAGACAGGAAGTACGATATTGATTTCAGCTAATTGTGTAAAAACCACTCAACTCAATGTTGGTAGGACAAAACTGAGTGTTAAAATTAAAACCCAAATCAAGCTCTTGCCTCCCTTGAAGCCGACTTTTTAAGTGTTCCTCGCCCTTCAGCCAAAAAGGTCAAGGATCAACAGGAAAGAAGACATCCACTCTCCCTAGAGCAGTGATGGCGAACCTATGACACGCGTGTCAGAGGTGACGCGCGCACTCATTTTTTTGGTTGATTTTTCTTTGTTAAATGGCATTTAAATATATAAAATAAATATCAAAAATAGAAGTCTTTGTTTTACTGTGGTTGCAAAGATCCAAACATTTCTATATGTGACACGGCACCAGAGTTAAGTTAGGGTTTTTCAAAATGCTGACACGCCGAGCTCAAAAGGTTCGCCATCACTGCCCTAGAGGTTGGTGGCAAAGTCTCTTCTTAATTACTTGGGTAAGTAAGGCAACACCTGATGAAGTCTACCTTTCGTGACGAAGAGCTCTGCCTAGTTTTTCTTGAAACAGACACTATAAAAAATAAAAGTGATGCTGATGTAACCAAATGCTAACTGTTTGTACCCACTCACTTGCAAGAGAAAGACAGAAGATAAAGGTGACCATTTCAAAATCGAGAACGTTTCCACAAAATCCTGGTGTTTCACTTCATATTCTCGAAATTAGACTCAAAACAGCAGGACACGTTAAAATTGCAATAGCGCAGGATTTCGAATAACATTAATTTTAAAAAGACGAGCTGGAGAGCTACAAAGAGAAATTTCTATAGCATTTTGGCTGGAGAACACAGAATCTAAACGTACCGCTATGGTTTGAGTATTGGGTGTCTGATATAATTTAATGACTTTTTAATTCGTAATTTAAAAACGCCTTGACTTCAAACCCGAAAGCATGGAATTTGAACAAAATGGAACTGTGATTTGGGCTTAAGCTGGAGAAGAGAAATTAGGATTGTAAAGAACCAAGGATGGGTCTCCACGGGGTTTATTAATCAGCCTCATTATTCGATAGATACACTGAATACCTTGATGTTCTGAGTCAAGGAATTCAGACTGTATATAGATGGGGTTTGCTTTCATTTGCTCTTCAAGCAAAGTTTGATTCTCTTTTCTTTAATAAGAGTGTCATATTAGCATAAATATTAAAATGGAAAATATTCTGGTTTAGAACATGAGGGCACTATATTCCATTTGGGAGTTGAAGTCTATGCTCAATACTCACATATAAACACACACCACCCATCTTGCCCAGCATTTCTCATTTCCTAGAAAGCTTTGGACAATGACCAGTGGTAGATCAGACTCTTAATCATACTCCAAGACTGTGAACAAAATGAAAAAATGGCGGCTGTCTCCTGCTCAGTGCTACTTTGTTCTTCCAAAAAGTTGCCTTCCTCAGTTTCTTCAGTAGGCCTCTAAGAATACCCTGCTTAGCAATTACATTCTTCCAGTTATTCAGGCCTAAAACCTTGGCATTACCCTTGACCCACACCATGTGTGGGTCCCATCCGCAAATCCCGTTAGCCCGGTATTTCCAACTGATCCAGAACCTGCGTGTCTTCCCCACGCTCCACGGCCAGCCCAGGGCGGCAGCCTCCCGTCACCTGGCCATCACTTGTGCTCCTTGCTCAGTCACTCATTTTCCTTCTGGAAATCCTACCTCATAGTGGGTGTGAGGGGCAGGGAAGAGGCCGCCACCATATCCATTCGGGTTCTAGTCTAAGCGATGGTTTCCCTGCCAAGTGTAGCAGCCAGAGAGCAAATTCCTAGTAACTGCATTTCTCGGAGGTGAGAGTTAAAGAACAGATCTCGCCCTGGCTGGTGTGGCTCAGTGGATAGAGCATTGGCCTGCTGACTGAAGGGTCCCAGGTTCGATTCCAGTCAAGGGCGCATGCCTGGGTTTCGGGCTCGATCCCCGGTGGGGGGCATGCAGGAGGCAGCCGATCAGTGATTCTCTCTCATCATTGATGTTTCTATCTCTCTCCCCCTCTCCCTTCCTCTCTGAAATCAATAAAAATATATATATATTTTTAAAAAAGGAACAGATCTCATGGAAAGGCAGTTCAATAGTCTGTCAAATTATGTCTTTCATATAGGGATGCTCACAATTGAATGAAAAAGCCAAAGAGAAACAAGGAACTTGGCTCCTAACAGACCTGAAAAAACTGGATCTAACCAAAATGGTTTCAAAGCTTGGCGCCTGAGTCACAAAAAGAAGACTTATCCAAAGACCAGGCAGTTGGATAATCCTTTAATACCCAACAGTTTTACATTATTTGGGGGCTGCAGTGATGGCAGAAAATGATTCAGGGCAGAATGGTGCTGTACTGATGGCTAAGAAGAAATTGATGGGAAGGAAGAAATATTGTCCACTTGGATTTGTGCTATCGTCGCTATAAAGCAGTGGTTCTCAACCTTCTGGCCCTTTAAATACAGTTCCTCATGTTGTGACCCAACCATAAAATTATTGTTGTTGCTACTTCATCACTGTCATGTTGCTACTGTTATGAAAAGTCATGTGAATATCTGTTATGCAGGATCGTCTTAGGCGACCCCTGTGAAAGGGTCATTCGACCGCCAAAGGGGTCGCGACCCACAGGTTGAGAACCGCTGCTATAAAGTGACTCAGAAGCCAACGCAAAAATTATGTTACGTAATGATCCACTTCAGTGAACGTGCACTTCTGTTCAAAACTCCTCATAAAAACAAAAGTATTATTGGTCACTTACTCAGTGACCATGGCTAAATAATCATTAGTGTCTATCGTTTCAACCTTAATCCTTAGCTCTCGTGAGAAGAAAGAGGATGATGTCAATGGACTGACAATAAAAAACAAACAAATACAGGCCCGACCAGCGTGGCTCAGGGGTTGAGCATCAACCTGTGAACCAGGAGGTCACGGTTTGAGTCCTGGTCGGGGCACATGCCTGGTTGCAGGATCGATCCCCAGTGTGGGGCGTGCAGGAGGCAGCTGATCAAAGATTCTCTCTCATCACTGATGTTTCTATCTCTCTCTTCCTCTCTCTTCCTCTCAGAAATAAAAATATATTAAAAAAACACAAAACCAAATACATAAAAGGGGAGGTTGGCAGCACAGTGTCAGTTGTAAAGAGTCACCATCACCCTTGAGTCACAGCAAGTGAAAATAAGATTAAGATCGATGCCGGGTTTTCATCTACAATAAACTCTTCAGCCATTTGCTTCTGCACGAACACGTTTTTCTGCAACATCCCTCTTGTTACGGTCACCAGCCCCATCCTGAGAGGAAGCAGATCCCTTCTCAATGACGCACGTGCATCTTGGGCATGAGAAATCAGGGTGCCACGGAGAGGAATGTCGAACCTACCGCCATTAGCTGCTAACATCACACAAAATGCCCTGCGAATGTATAGGTCAGCCTTCCCGCAATTCTCCACGTCTCTGCAAATTTTCTTTGATGGAAAAGCCATTTTGTAGTTTTTATGAAGCTATTACACAAAAATAGGTCTGCTGTTAAGTAGTTAGGTATTATGTTCACTGCAGAGTGGACGGGGTTGTCGAACACCCTTTCCACCCCTGCTCAGACACCCAGAGCGGTCTTTCCCGTCTCAAAGGCAACGCCATCTTCCCATGTACTTGGGCTCTGACCTTGGAGACCTCCTTCACTCACTCACGAACCTTCTCACAATTTATATCACATCAAATCGGGCTCCACTTTCAAAGAATTCCCAGAATCTGGCTTCTTCTTCCGACCTCCGGCACCTACAAGATTCTGTCTCACTCTCCCTCCGTCTCTCACCTGCATCGGTGACGGGGCATGTCTGAGGCTCCTCTCAGGGAGGCTGATGCGCTGGCCCAGGGACCACACTTGGGTAGCAAGGTTCTGGAGCAGCGGTTCTCAACCTGTGGGTCGCGACCCCTTTGGCGGTCGAACGACCCTTTCACAGGGGTCGCCTAAGACCATCCTGCAGATCAGATATTTACATGACGATTCCTAACAGTAGCAACATGACAGTTATGAAGTAGCAACAAAAATAATTTTATGGTTGGGTCACAACATGAGGAACTGTATTTAAAGGGCCAGAAGGTTGAGAACCACTGCTCTGGAGTGTACTTCAGATGGAAGGATATTTGAGAGGAGAAGAGACAGAAAAAGAGGAGGGTATCCTTGGCTGTGAATCACAGGGTACAGACCAGGGGTGGGCAAACTTTTTGACTCGAGGGCCACAATGGGTTCTTAAACTGGACCGGAGGGCCGGAACAAAAGCATGGATGGAGTGTTTGTGTGAACTAATATAAATTCAAAGTAAACATCATTACATAAAAGGGTACGGTCTTTTTTTTTTTTTTTTTTAGTTTTATTCATTTCAAACGGGCCGGATCCAGCCCGCGGGCCGTAGTTTGCCCACGGCTGGTATAGAGCCATCCACACGCAACACATCCGAGAAGACATTGGGAATAGACCACTGGAGTGGAGTCACCTGCCTGCCAGCCCATGGCCCTTAAAGTCTATTCTCAACACAGCAGTCAGGTCACGCCACTCTCTGCCTAAAGTTCACAGGTAGCCTCGCTGGTCTGGCTGAGTGGATAGAGTGTCACCTATCCACTGAGCCAACCCGGCTACGGCTCATTGGTTCATTCTTGTATGTGCCCTGATCAGGATCGAACCAGCAGCCTTGGCGCATCAGGACAGCAGCTCTAACCAACTGAGCTACTTGGCCAGGGCCAGCATCTACATTTTAACAAGGTGCCCGGGTGACTGGGGGGTACCTTCCAGTTCAAGAAACACCTGTTTATTTTATTTATTTTTTTAATATATTTTATTGATTTTTTACAGAGAGGAAGGGAGAGAGATAGAGAGTTAGAAACATCGATGAGAGAGAAACATCGATCAGCTGCCTCCTGCACACCCTACTGGGGATGTGCCTGCAACCAAGGTACATGCCCTTGACTGGAATCGAACCTGGGACCTTTCAGTCCGCAGGCCAAGGCTCCATCCACCGAGCCAAACTGGTTAGGGCGAAACACCTGTTTAAATGCCCGTTGGGGACAGTTCAGTCGCTCTGTTGTGTCAGGGCTCAGCCCGAGCACACCTCGCTACTGCTGGTCACTGGACATGAACTAAGCAAGGACTCTCTCACCTTGGCCCCTTTACAAACACCAGCTTGGCACCAGGTGGTGGAAAGATAAGGAAGGAACGCTGCAGGAGAAAGCAACTAATAGAGTCTAGTTTGAATCCTCTTCTTACAAATCCACATGCCTCCGAGATTCAGGAAAGCTAACTGGGTTACGTAGACCACGCTAGCCTACAGAGCTCAGGAGGGTGTCTGTGCAGTTACACAGGGGAAGCCATTCAGAGCTCAATGGCCGGAAGCCTGCAACTGAGAAATCGCATCAAAGAACATCAATAAGGGACAGATCCTTTCAAGGGAAGGAGCCTTGAGCTCTTACAAGTTCTCTAATGTGGAAGGGTAGCTTGATTAGAGGGGATAAAAAAACACTGAGAAAGACATTCAGGTGCAAATATAAATAGTGACCTTGAAAATGCCCATAGCCCAGCCGGTGTGGCTCAATGGTTGAGCATCGACCTATGAACCAGGAAGTCACGGTTCAATTTCCAGTCAGGGCACATGCCTGGGTTGCGAGCTCGATCCCCACTGTGGGGCATGCAGGAGGCAGCCGATCGATCAATGGTTCTCGCTCATCATTGATGTTTCTATCTCTCTCTTCCTCTCTGAAATCAATAAAAACATATTTTTTAAAAAAAGAAAACAGTGTTTTTGGAATCTGTTGTACAAGTAAGAGCAAGAATCATCTTGTCCAAAACAACCATCTGGGAATCTCTCTGGTCCTTTGAGTTCTCATTTCTTGGGCTGTAGTTGAGCCTAGCCCAGTGGTCAGCAAACTGCGGCTTGGCAAACCGCGGCTCGAGAGCCACATGCGGCTCTTTGGCCCCTTCAGTGTGGCTCTTCCACAAAATACCGGCTCTTCCACAAAATACTGACTTCTGCGCATGGGCCACCAAGTTTCATTTGCACTGTATGTGCGCGCCCGTACATGGTATTTTGTGGAAGAGCCACACTCAAGGGGCCAAAGAGCCGCATGTGGCTCGTGAGCCGCGGTTTGCCGACCACGGGCCTAGCCAAGTTGACACAGTAAAAGCCATCAGAGGTTAAATGCCTTACCATACCTCGTTCACTGAGGACAGTACCTTGCTTGTAGTTAGCACTCAATAAGTGTGATTATGGTCCTTATCAAAGCCATAATAGTTTATTTAGTCAAAGATTTTCATACAAAAGTACTTGTGCATATAATGCATTTCCACTTTACATTAGCTTATATTGTAGCCAAAACATATTTTCATCCCTAGCCAAACATAGGTTATTTGTCAACGAAATGTCACAGATCACTTGACAGGCAGTAAGAAATCCTAATGAAACCTTTAAGAACTCAGGGAAAATATATATAAAACAAAACGCAAGCTCAAGCACCTACACAGGAAGCAGCTCCTAACAGCGGTGCCCTTCAGAATCAGAATCAACTTGAAACTTTGGCTAGACTCCTGGCCAGGATTCCTCCAGACTGTCAAGGTCACAGAAAACAAGGAAAGACAGAGAAATTGTCACAGCCCAGAATAGTCCAGGGAGACAAGGCAATGAAATTCAGTGTGGTACCCGGATGAGATCCTCGAACAAAAAGTCAATGGTAGAAAACCTGGTGAAATCTAAATCAAGTCTGGAGTTTAATTCCTAGAAATATACCAACGTATCAAGAAAATATAAGATGTTAACAATGGGAGGATGTGGGTGAGGGCTGTGGGGGACTATCTGGGCTATCTTTGCAACCATTTTGTGAATCTGAAATTATTCTAAAGTGACCAGGGCTATTTATTTAATAACACAGCAAACAAACAAACCTGGAAGAACCTTCAGGAATTTTGCTCCAGTTTCTGAGATCCAGAGGCGTGTACAGTGAGAAAGCTCTCATGGATTCTGAAGCTAGTCCCAGGATGGAGACCCACCCCCAGCTTTCTGAAATATACTATATTAGAGGTCCGATGCACGAAGATTCATGCAAGAATGTGCCTTCCTTCCCCGGCTGCCGGCACCTCCTTCTCCCCGGCCAGAGCCGCCTCTCCACCTTTGCTCCGGCCCAGAGCTGCCTTTCTGGCTTCCCACGCTGCCCAGAGGCCTGGAGCAGCTGGGGCGGAACGGAACGCCCACGTCATCGCCATGGTGACGACACAAGTGTCCCGCCCAGGCCACTCTGCGCCTGTGTATGCAAATTAACCTGCCAGCTTTGTTGGGTTAATTTGCATACTCACCCCTGATTGGTTGGTGGGTGTCACGGAGGTACAGTCAATTTGCATCTTTCTCTTTTATTAGTGTAGATTCCCACTTCTTGCTATAAAATCATCCCTTTAGAACAACACAAGAGACCCGAGGGACAAGAGAGCAACCTATACCCAGGAGCCTTGTCCCAGGAGCCTTGTCGGGCTCCCCCAGTCCCTGACCCAAAGCAGTGGGGCCCTAGGAAATGCAAGATTAGTCTTCTTTCACTAATGAAAGAAGAGTCCCCTCAGTCTCACCCGAGGATATGTTTTCATTGATTTTTAGAGAGAGTGGGAGAGGGAGAGACAGAGAGAAACAACGATGTGAGAGCAACACATCGATTGGCTGTCTCCCGTGCGCACCCCAACCAGGGCCAGGGAACCTGCAACCAAGGTACATGCCCTTGATGGGAATCGAACCTGGGACCCTTCAGTCCGCGGGCTGATGCTCTATCCACTGAGCCAAACTGGTTAGGGCCATCTCAGGACTTCATTACTGAACAGAGTAACTCCATTCTCCGCACAGTGGATGTTTATGCAGTGATGTGCGTGCCTCTGGCTGGATCTGGGTGCACATGTGTCCTTTGCTCATCCTTCTTCCTTCCAACACATGTAGAAGCCAAGGGGCAGGTCGTTGTTAGAGCCTCAAGGCCTCCATCAGGCCAAGGCCAAGGGGAGTCCCACTCCCGCTCACTCGCCCGAGGAGGACTGTGGGGGGCTGTCCTGGAGCCTGGTTTGAGTTACAACAAAAGCAAGGGCATTGTTGAAAGACCATCTTTAGAGCAGAAAGGCTGTACTGTTTCACTTGGCAAAGACCTTGGGCCTCTCTCCAGGTTATTCCTTCCTGCTCTACTGTAAGCATAAAAGCAATGCATTTAGATATGCTCTGAGGTGGGATTTTTACATCAAAGCCAAAATAAGAACGAGGGGGGGGGGAGTTAGCCAGCTCCAGAAAAAAAAGGCAGTATCATTTCTGACCAACTGAGCAGCATCTGAAAAATCTGTCTATCCCCATAATATACATACACATCTCCTATATGCATACACACAATCACACACACACATACATGTAAGTGCTAAACTCTACACCTAAAGCCACCGAGTCCTCTGCTCAAGCACAGAAATAACTGTTAGAGTATTATAGAATGTGTTCATGAATTCATGCATCAAATAATGAGTACCTACTATGTGCCAGGAACCGTTCTGGGCGTTGGGAATACAACAGTAGACAAGATGCAATTACTGCCCTTACGAAAATGTTAACATTATTAAATCATATGTATCATATATGTATTAAAGTCAGTCATTGGGCTATGTAATCCCTTTACATGCATGTTACCACTTATTCCTCACAACAACTGTACCAGGAGATAAAATGATCACTTCCAGGTTCCAGATGAGAACCTAAGGCAGGGGTGGGCAACCCCTGGCACGCGTGCCAAACATGGCACGCCAGTAACTTTTGCTGGCACGCGAAACCCTCTCTTATAATCTTCCATTTACAATTTTTTTCTTAATATCCACTTTTTTATTTTTCAGATAAATTCAGTGTAGGTGCATCTTAGATAAATAAATAATTTTACATAACATGTATACATTAAAAAATAAATGTATTTTTCATCATCATATACTGTGTGTCGCTCGAATGAATTTTATTATTTCTTCAAGGTTCTTCACATACGTACACCTTAAGAGATATCAAGTAGGCGTAACATGTTCTCAAAAAATTAGGGTTGGCACGCAGAAGAATTTTGAGTCAGAGATTTTGCTGGTTTTGGCACGCACTCACAAAAAGGTTGCCCACCTCTGCCCTAAGGCTTATGGAGATAAAGTAATTCACCCAAAGAAAGTGATGGCGCCGAGATTTTGGAAGTAAAAAGAGCAATGAAGCCTCTCTGTACAGTGGGGCCTTGACTTACGAGTGTCCCAACTAACGAGTTTTTCGAGATACGAGCTGTCTCTCGGCCGATTTTTTGCTTTGAGTTGCGAGCTAAAATTCGGGTTACGAGCCAGCTTCAGATACCCCACCGCTAGTTGGCGCAGCGAACGTCACAGTGAACGCCACAACATCAGCCCAGCATCACGTGTCTCACGCGTTCACTTTTTGATTTGACATACGAGTAACTTGAGTTACGAGCTCCATCATGGAACGAATTAAACTCGTAAGTCAAGGCCCCACTGTACACTGTGACATGCAGTCGGAGCCCCTGGAGATGGGGGAAAGGGCTCTGGTTAGTAGGTTTGGGGTGGGGCCAGAGAGTCTGCATTTCTGATGAGCTCCCAGGGATGCTGCTGCCACTGGTCCAGGGACCACACTTTGTGTAGCTAGGGTCTAGGACCGTGGTCGGCAAACTGCGGCTCTCGAGCCACATGCGGCTCTTTGGCCCCTTCAGTGTGGCTCTTCCACAAAATACCACGTGCGGGCGCGCACGTACAGTGCAATTGAAACTTCCTGGCCCATGCGCAGAAGTCGGTATTTTGTGGAAGAGCCGGTATTTTGTGGAAGAGCCACACTCAAGGGGCCAAAGAGCCGCGTGTGGCTCGAGAGCCGCAGTTTGCCGAGCCGCCGTTTGCCGACCACTGGTCTAGGAAACCAGCTGTGGTACCCCGGGCAAGCCAGGACACTTCTCTAGGTCTCAGCTTTCTCAGATGCAAACTTTTAAAAGCTTGTCTAGATCATTTCACGTTCCTTTCATGCCATCCTGTTGTGATAGATTATCTGAAAAATGGCTGCCAGCGTTCCTCCCACCCTACCTGCCCTTCTGCAATGTGACAGTTGCTCTCCCATCAAGAGATGCAGTCCCTCCCCCGGAAGCTGGCTTGAGTCTTTTTTTTTTTTTAAATATATTTTTATTGATTTCAGAGGAAGGGAGAGGGAGGTATGGAGGGAGAGAGAGAAACATCAATGATGACAGAGAATCATTGCTTGGCTGCCTCTTGCCTGCCCCCAACTGGGGATTGAGCCCGCAACCCGGGCATGTGCCCTTGACTGGAATCGAACCTGGGACCCTTCAGTCTGCAGGCCGACGCTCTATCCACTGAGCCAAACCGGCTAGGGCTGGCTTGAGTCTTGTTTGGGTTAGGAGAGCATGGCAGAGGTAAGGGTGTGAGACTTCCAGGTCTAGGCCTGAGGAAGACTGGCAGCTTTCCTTTTGCCTTCTGAGGACCCAGCTGCCATGTGAAGAACCATGGGCTAAACCAGTGGTTCCCAAACTTATTTGGCCTACCGCCCCCTTTCCAGAAAAAAATATTACTCAGCGCCCCCTGGAAATTAGTTTTTTTTAAATTTTAATAGCAATTAAACAGAAAGATATATGCCCCCAAATGCACCTGTGGCCATCACCGCCCCCCTGGATCGCTGCAGCGCCCACCAGGGGGCGGTAGCGCCCACTTTGGGAATCACTGGGCTAAACTGTGAAACAACAGGGAGAGGTCTAGCCGGCCCCCAGCTCTCAGCACTGAAGCCGAGGGGCCAGATATGTGAGCCCAGCCGCCTTGGACATTCCAGCTCCATCTGACCTCTGAGCTTACGCAGCTACACAAGTAACCCCAGCGGAGATCTGATGCAGCAGATGAACCACCCTGCTGAGCCCAATTCGCAGAATTACTAGCAATAATAAATCTCTGTCGTTTTAAGCCATATTGCTTTGGGGGTAGTTTGTTACATAGCAATTGATAGTTGATACACATGTTCTGCTCACATAGGAAATAATAGAAATTTCAAAAGCCAGAATGCTTGGAAGAACTACAAAGAAACAGGCCTACCACTTGGAAGGCAGAAAATATGCCAAGAGCTGACTTTACATTTAGAAAGTTCTTAATGGAGATGTCTCTTCTATATTCGATTCAATTCAATAAATATTTATTCAAGACTATTGGGTAATGTGAGAAAAGTAGGAGACAATTCCAACAAATTGTAATATAGTTGGGAATACTAGTAGGTTACAAAAAACAATTAGAAAACATGCATCAATTAAGAATAAGCATATATTTGAGAATGAAAATATCTTAACAGCAACATTAAAATCCTATGGACACCTGACAGTTCAGCCAGTGAATTCTGGAGTTATCAAAGAACAGTGCACTAGAGAACAGTAAGCCTAGATGAATGGGGGCGTAGAAAGATATGTAATAACTGAGAAATAGTGTTCAAATTTGCTATTCAAAAATGAAAAAGTCAGCCCCATCGACAAATACATTCTTGAAAGTTCTCAAAGTCCTTTCTACAGAGAATGACAATTTTAAATATGCCTTTAAAATTCTTACTTGCTATGGCACATACAATTTCACTAAATTAGTAAATTGTGGGGATTGAAGAATATCATAGAATATAAGCTACAGAAATAGAAATAGAATTTCAGAGATGTAATAGAGGTAAAAATTGTAAAGGTATAATGTAAAAGCCAAAAGCTAATGACATAGAACTTTAAAGGTGAAAGGTGTACGCAAAATAAAACTGGGAAGTAAATATAAAGGATTTGATTAGTAGTGATCATCTTGAGTCCCCTCACCCGCATCCCAGATAGTCAGGAAAAATGTTTCTGCTCAAATGTCTCCTTTGTAGAAAGACGAGTGGTAGAACATTCCAGAGAACGTGTACAATTAGCACAAAAATCCTGAGTCAAAAAAAAAGAATTGGTATTAAGATGTGATCAGATAACAACAAAAATATTAAAAATAGGATAAGCAAAAAAATTAAACAACGAAAATGGCTGTGTGTGCGCATGTGTGCGTTCCCCGCTTGGGGGGTTCGAGTTCTGTATTGGGGAAGGGAAGATGGGCAAACATATTAAAGACAGCCAACTCCCAACCCATTAGCTGCAGTCCCTGGGGAAGATTGTGTTCAACCCTGTCAGCAAGGATCTGCAATGCAGGATAGCCATCTCTCTCCCCCTCAGAGTGAGCTTTTAAAGGGCAAAGCACGGCCCTTGTTCGAGAAGGATCCTTCAAGTGCAGGCTGAATTGCCCGACATCTCTGTTTGCATGTCAAAGCACTGAGTGTGTTTGTGCTTTGTAACCAGAACTAAACTGATCTCCTCTCTGAAATTCCAATGTGTTTCTCATCCGTTTCCTTCTAGAAATCTACTTTATTGAGGCAGAATACTCCCTAATTGTCATCTAAAAAAAATCTTCAGAAAATAGGGGTGCATGTGGAGGAAAACTGACTGGGAGCACAAATTGGTGGGGTTTCAAGCATTGATTACTACTGGACACACCTTTAAAAAATATATATATTTATTGATGTCAGAGAGGAAGGGAGAGGGAGAGAGAGAAACATCCATGATGAGAGAGACTCATGGATTGGCTGCCTCCTGCAAGTCCCCCACTGGGGATCGAGCCCATAACCCGGGCACCAGAATCGAACCTGGGACCTTTCAGTTCGCAGGCCGACGCTCTATCCACTGAGCCAAACCGGCTAGGGCTGGGGCACCTTGCTTTTATAAGTGTTTGCCCACAAATGCATCCCAGCCACTGAAAGTACAGAAAGAATAATCAAGTGCACAGATGAGCCTCAATAAGATTTTGCTTTATTTGAGTATGTATTCAAAGCTTTGGAAAAATAGCTTTGGCCCTCAGTTAATTGAATAAAGTCTATTGAACAGAGACAATGTATTGGATAGCACTTCTAAGCCCTTTCTTCCCCTTAGGGCAGTGGTCAGCAAACTGGCGGCTCGTGAGCCACATGCAGCTCTTTGGCCCCTTGAGTGTGGCTCTTCCACAAAATACCACGTGCGGGCACGCATGTACAGTGCGATTGAAACTTCGTGGCCCATGCGCAGAAGTCGGTATTTTGTGGAAGAGCCGGTATTTTGTGGAAGAGCCACACTCAAAAGGCCAAAGAGCCGCATGTATCTCGCGAGCTGCAGTTTGCTGACCACTGCCTTAGGGGGAAGGAGACGCAAAAAGAAGTGATGGGGCCCTAGCCAGTTTGGCTCGGTGGATAGAGCATTGGCTTGTGGACTGAGGGGTCCCAGGTTCAATTCCGGTCAAGGGGTCAAGGGCACATGCCCGGGTTGTGGGCTCGATCCCGGGTGGGGGGCGTGCAGGAGGCAGCCAATCAATGATTCTCTCTCATCATGGATGTTTCTGTCTCTCTCTCCCTCTCCCTTCCTCTCTGAAATCAAAAATATATTTAAAAAAAAAAAGTGATAGGTCCTTTTCCCCAGAAAAATGCTTGAACAGGTAAGAATTTGCATTACATACAGAGTAGTTCATGGATCCCCTCATCTATTATTGGAGGCCCCTACTTAAAGAGGCTGAAGACAAAGAATGTAACAGTCACACCTCAGTCTGCATGGCCCTAGGACCGTGGTCGGCAAACTGCGGCTCGCGAGCCACATGCGGCTCTTTGGCTCCTTGAGTGTGGCTCTTCCTAAGCCTTAGGAGTTCCCTAATGAAGTTAAGAACAATGTACCTACCTATATAGTTTAAGTTTAAAAAATTTGGCTCTCAAAAGAAATTTCAATTGTTGTACTGTTGATATTTGGCTCTGTTGACTAATGAGTTTGCTGACCACTGGTATAGGTCATGTATACACCCAAGCAGGGCAGGTGGATGCGGCCTATTTTAAACATTTTTAAAATAAATATGTTTTTATTGAGTTTAGCGAGAGAGGAAGGGAGAGGGAGAGAGAGAGGAACATCAATGATGAGAATCATGGATCGGCTGCCTCCTGCATGCACCCACACTGGGGATCGAGCCCACAACCGAGGCATGTGCCCTGACCGGGAATCGAACCAGAGACTTCTTGGTGCACAGGATGACACTCAACCACTGAGCCACACCGGCCAGGGCTAAAACTGACTTTTTGATATACAGTTCTATAAAAGTCATCACATGTATAGATTTTTATAGCCATGACCAAAACTAGGACACAGAATACTTCTGCTACATGAGGTCCTATCATACCCCGCCCCCCACCCCTAGCACCCATTGATCCGTCAGTCACTATAGGTTTGTCTTTTTCAGAACATCATAAAAATGGACTCTGTACTATGTAACCCTTTTGAAACAGGCTTCTTTCACTCAGCATAAGGCCTTTGACATTCATCCAAGTGCTGTGTGTATCGATAGCCTGTTCCTTTTAATGCCAGGTAGTAGTTCATTGTAAATGCTAAACAACGTTTCTTCCCTATCCTCCATGGAGGATTATTTGGGCTGTTTGCACGTTGGGAAGAAATTTTGGATAA
>NW_005871097.1:7279742-7301788 GCF_000147115.1 Myotis lucifugus
CGAGCCACATGCGGCTCTTGGCCCCTTGAGTGTGCTCTTACACAAAATACCACGTGCGGGTACGCACATACAGTGCGATTGAAACTTCGTGGCCCATGTGCAGAAGTCAGTATTTTGTGGAAGAGCCACACTGAAGGGGCCAAAGAGCCGCATGTGGCTCGCAAGCTGCAGTTTGCCAACCACTGCTCTAGGGTAAGAACCCAGGAGTGGGATCATACGGGTTTTACAGCAAATATATATTCAGTTTTATGGGAAACTACTAAATGGTCTCCAAAGTGGCTACAGCATTTTTTAGAATTTTATTGATTTTTTACAGAGAGGAAGGGAGAGGGATAGAGAGAGAAACATTGATCAGCTGCCTCCCGCACACTCCCTACTGGGTATGTGCCCGCAACCAAGGTACATGCCCTTGACCAGAATCGAACCTGGGACCCTTCAGTCTGCAGGCCGACGCTCTATCCACTGAGCCAAACTGGCTAGGGCGTGGCTACAGCATTTTGCTGGTACACTACCCTGGCGATGTATGGGGGTTCCAGTGGTCCCACACCCTCGCTAGCACTTGGTATCGCCAGTTCTGGCATTGCCAGCCTTTCTCATTTTTGCCACTTTAGCAAGTGCGGTGTGGTATCTCATTATAGCCTTGACTTTTATCTTTGCACCCCAGCACTCAGCGCCTTGGTAGGGTCTCAGTATTTGTGGAACTGAAACAAACTCACCCCATTTTTTTACTCCTATTTTAAAACTCACTAATGTTTTTTTAAATACATTTTTATTGATTTCAGAGAGGAAGGGAGAGGGAGAGAGAGATAGAAACATCAACGATGAGAGAGAATCATGGATCGGCTGCCTCCTGCACGCCCCACACTGGGGATCAAGCCCACAACCCAGGCATGTGCCCTGACCTGGAATCAAACCGTGACTTCCTGGTTTATAGGTCAATGCTCAACTACTGAGCCACACCGGCCAGGCAAAACTCAATGTTTTAATTATATTTTCTACCAAGCTTTGTGTTTAAAACCAAAGAAATTACATAGACGTATTAACCTCCCTCCTAACTTCCTGTACTCACTCCTGCTCCCAAGTTCTAAACAAATCACTCTTTCTACTGGAAGATCGATAACCTATGATTTTCGCTCGAACTTAAAGTGAACTTGAAGGCTAGCAAACGAGATTGGTTTTGAAAGGCTCTATTAATACCATTACTAGTACTAACAGGAAGAATCACCATCAGTAATTGAATAATTAGATGAGCCAGGCACTGTTTTAGGAGCTGTTCCTCTAGCCCAGTGGTTCTCAACCTTGGCTGCACATGAGAATCACCTGGGAATCTTTTAACATCCTGATTTCTGGGGTGTGGGCACAACATGAGTAACAAAGAAACAGAATTTCTGAGGATGAGGCCCAGAAATCAGGATTGTAAAAAGATTCCCAGGTGATTCTCATGTGCAGCCAAGGTTGAGAACCACTGGTCTAGGAAAATGATCCCCGTCCATGAAACCCGGAAGCTAGTTTACATACTTCTGTACTTGAGAGCTCCCTCCAGGAGATAGAAGCTGAAGTTGGAATAATGGCTGCTTTTATGTTGAGTCATAAAACAAAATAGTATTTTAGAGATGGAAAAAAATAAGATTAATAATATGCTACCCAAATCATCTCTTGACGACGCATATCTAGGGATAACATAGAACTTCACTTTTTAGAGGCATATGGGGCACTAATTCTAATAAAACAGGACACACTGGACTTTTCGCTGGATACATGGAGTTAAAACTACGGCCAACAAACTATCAAACTGAAATTCAGTGGTTTGCCTTTAGTATTTTGATCTAAAATACTTCATATCTCTTCTATTACCTACTCTCCCCCAAGCCCATAAATAATATGCTTCAATGAACTTGGAGTTGAATTTCTTTCTTTTTATGTTATTGACCAGGCAAGCAAGACACACAAGTCGCGGGCTCCTATGTCTCTAGTGACCACTCCCCTCGGCCCAAACACTCAATCATTTCATCCTTCAAGCATGAAATCGGGGGGAAATCTGTCCACCCAAAAGAAATACAGTTATGTCACAAGCAGCCATTTTGGGGGATCATAGTTCCAAAAAGTCAGACTTTTGTGTGTTCCAGTCCCATACAATGACAGCATCCATTTCTATATTTTCCTTACAAGGAACTACGTCACAGAAAGAGGTTTCATCCGTACCGATGCAAACTCTCAAAACTGTCTTCAAACAAATAGTGCCACCAAGTGATTACAGTCACGGAAAATTATGACAACTCTACAAAATATGTGTCTCCAAGTCCCAGGCAGTAAAAGTCAAGGTCATGAATTGTATCCGTTTGGAGAGCTTTTCGTAACTTGTGGCAGTTGCATTATACATGGTCCTCCACAGTGTTCTTATTTCAGTGCTTAAACACTCAATAACCATAGAACCTACTGCAAGAATATCATTTACTTGAATTCTTAAGCGGCTTATAATACACAGCGTCAGTGATTAATGAGAAAGCATTAAATAGCAAATGACTGGAAACTTTCCAATCAGCCTTCCAAAATGTACGCATTCCTGACAAAGTTCTCATATGAAACCCAGACAACCCCGAGAAAAAAAAATCAGATATTTATATAAACCATAAGGCACTCAGTAATGATCTGAGCTTTCTATCCAATTGGGGTTTTTCTCAAAGGAGAAAAACTTCTCCAGATCATCGAACATCCTGCAAACCAATTTGCATAACCAACATGAAATCAAAACTTTTCATCCTTCCAGATCCATGGGTCACTGAGAAGGTACCATTTTTTTTAAAAGAAAAGAAACACAGCGCAAATCAATTTCCCTTGCAAAAAAGTGTAGTCAAAAGTTGACTGTGAATCATAGCTTATTGTAATACCACACATAAGGACAAGCAGCTGAAATCAGTTTCTCTTCCCCGAAAGTGCCTCTGGGCATTTAGTCTTGAGGGACTAAACCACCAAAGCGTATACGATTTTGTACTTTTCCTTTCCAGGATATTCCTGCCTCCCCCTCAATATTCTTTCTAAACATTACAGTCGCCTGGACAAACCTCAGCAAGATCTTGTCCCTTTCCTACCAAAGGCATCATTCTTGAATCATTCTGAGACCTGGCTTTCAAGCCTGGTCCAGAGAAACTCATCAAGCCGCAAAACAGCTCATCTCCGAAAACACGGCCAGACCCCCGCCATGTGAACTTGACCACTATTACTCACGGGCACACATGTCCTCCTCCGTCCGCTGCCGCCTTGCCAAAGCCCCAGGGGATGGAGAAGGTCTGCCAAGTTTCTCCTTCGAGATCCTGGTCCATGGTAGGCAGCCAAACAGCCTGCGGGTGGAAGGGAAGGGCCGCGTTTATTCTTTTACAAGAATGATCGCAATCTAACAAATCCCTGCTAGACAAGAGCGAGCGGGGAAGGAGAGGAGGAATCGGTGCCGGGAGGCCAATTATATTTCATCTCGCAGCTACTCGGAAACCAGATCTGCTCAGACAGTCACGTGCTTGGAGAGATTTGAAGATGCAAAAGAGGAGTAGCTGTGTCTTTTGTAAATTATTAACAGGGACTTTTTTCCTGACCGTGAGCAAAGATGAGTGGATGACTCATTTAAGAAAAAAAAGCAGCCCTAACCGGTTAGGCTCAGTGGATAGAGTGTCAGCCTGCGGGCTGAAGGGTCCCAGGTTCGATTCCAGTCAAGGGCATGTACCTTGGTTGCGGGCACATCCCCAGTAGGGGGTGTGCAAGAGGCAGCTGATCGATGTTTCTCTCTCATCGATGTTCCTAACTCTCTATCCCTCTCCCTTCCTCTCTGTAAAAAAATCAATAAAATACATTTAAAAAAAAGAAAAAAGCAAAAAAGCAATCATGGTCCTAACCGGTTTGGCTCAGTGGATAGAGTGTCGGCCTGTGGACTGAAGAGTCCCAGGTTCAATACCAATCAAGGGCATGCACCTTGGTTGTGGGGTCCATCCCTGGTGGTGGTGGGGGGGGGCTGTGTAGGAGGCAGCTGATGTTTCTTTCTCATTGATGTTTCTATCTCTCTATCCCTCTCCCTTTTTTAAAATTTTTTAAAAAAAAAGAAGCAATCAGGTTTGGCATGAAGCACATAAATGGATGAGCCCAGAAACACGATTTCTGATAGTCTACCACTGACCCCTAGGAATCAGGACAAGCCAGCGCGGTTAGAATGGAAGTGACATTGCACAGGGAATCCAGTGGTACCTTCCCAAGGCCTTTGCCTCCGTTGAACTCGCTATGGGCTATTGGACTCCACCAGCTGGAGTGGAGCCACCTGCGCGCAGTCCTCCTAGATTTCCGTGCTGCCTGACTTCCCGCCGGCTTGCTTGTTTTTCCTCCAGGTTTGAGCCTTAGCGTGTCTACCTTAAAACGACTGTATTTGCAAGTTGCCAATTTCAATGCTACCGCGCACCCAGCAATTTCAACTCGGTGCGAAAATGCTGGCTTGCAAAGCACCCGTTTCCCATGACACGGGGGGCGGGGGGGGGGGGGAGGCACTGGGGAAACCCGTGTCTCCTTTTCTCCCGATCACGGGTTCCCACCCTCGGCATCACTGGCCTCGGCGGCTGGATACTCCGCGTGGGGCTGGCCCTGGACACGGGGGGGTTGGGCCGCATCCCCGGCCTCTACTCACTAAACGCCTGTAGCATCTCCCTAGTTGTGACAACCCAGTTTTCCCAGACACCGCTGGGGAAATTTTCCGGGCCAGGAGACCAGAAGGGACAGCAACTTAGGGTGACACAAGTTTCTTAAGGGGACTTACCCACAGAAGGACGTCCTGGGAGGCAGCCAGACCATAGCCCGCGCTACCCACAATGCCCTGGGGCCGTATATAACCAGGGGGCCGGGCCTAACACA
This sequence comes from Myotis lucifugus, assembly GCF_000147115.1. Lineage (NCBI taxonomy): Eukaryota > Metazoa > Chordata > Mammalia > Chiroptera > Vespertilionidae > Myotis > Myotis lucifugus. The sequence continues at coordinate 7,284,627 of NW_005871097.1, forward strand.
GGTGGCTGAGAGCCCACTGCACGTGCTTGTTAAGAGCTACACTGCATTTTTATTTTCCCCCTTAACCTTCCCCCGGCCTCCCCTACCCCCCCAGTGTCCTGTGTCCATTGGTTATGCTTATCTGCATGCGTACAAGTCCTTCGGAAAATAAAAAGGAGACATATGTACTACTCTTTGTAATATTTTAAGCAATAAAACAAAATTTAAAACAAATAAAATAAATAAAATGCTATAAACTGCAAAAAAAGAGAGAAAGAAACTAATGAACAAAGCATGGTTTACTCATCTATTAAAAGAACTAGAATAACAAAAAAAAAAAAGCTCCCTGCCAAAGGCAGCAACCCCCTAATGGCCCAGTTAGCTACGTAAGTATTCCCCAATGGGTGCTATGGCCCGCCCAGCTATGGGCCTGCCCAGCCTGGGGTAAACAGGTGGTCAGCTGGCTTCTTAAAATGGGTCCTGTGAAGTCCAGTGGGGCCTTGACTTACGAGTTGAGACCGAGCTCGTTAAGGAGCTCGTTACCTCAAATTACTCTGTCAACTCAATGCAAAAAATTGGTGGAGAGACAGCTGGTATCTCAAAAAACTCGTTAGTCGGGACACTCGTAAGTCAAGGCCCCACTGTACCATGTAAGTACCAATCCACCTAAAAAGACATTGCCAAATATCCCCCCCCCCCCCAGGGGCGAGGAGCAGAATCCCCCCCCCCCTCCCGCCTCCCTCCGGGGTTGTTTATTTATTGAAACTTTTCAAAAGAGGAGGAAGGGGTATTTACATTTGAGGGAGGATCCTACCAAAGACAGGCAGCAGGCAGATAGTGAAGGCTGTGCGGGAAGCAGAGGACTCATTTCAGTTGTCAATTTCAGTTGTCAAAATAGAATTACCTTTTTTTTTTAAATCCTCACCGGAGGCTATTTTTCCATTGAATTTTAGGGAGAGTGGAAGGGAGAGGGAAAGATAGAAACATTGATGCGAGAGAAATACATTGATTGGTTGCCTCCTTACACGCCCCTGACCAGGGCCCGGGGCCCAGGAGGAGCCTGCAACCGAGGTATGTGCCCTTGACCGGAATTGAACCGGGGACCCTTTGGTCTGCAGGCTGATGCTCTATCCACTGAGCCACACCAGCTAGGGCTGGAGTCACATTTAAGTGGGAAATACCAACTGTTCATTGACATTTGCCAAATTGCTCACTAGCTGTGATGGTTGATTTTGTGTCATCTTGACTGGGCTCCAGGGTGCCCAGATATTTGGTTCAACATTATTGTGGGTGTCTCTGTGGGGCGCTTCTGGGTGAGATTAACTTTGGAATCAGTGGACTGAATACAGCAGAGTGCACTCCCCAGGGTGGGTGGGCCTCCTCCAGTCCACGGAGGTCAGGACGGAACAAAAGCGGGGTGAGGGGGGATTGGCTCTCTCTGCCTGTTTCTGAGCTGCAACATGGGTCTTCTCCTGCACTCGGACTTGAACTTGTGCCACTGGCTCTCCTGGGTCTCCAGCTTGCAGATGGCAGGCCTCCACAACCATGTGAGCCCTGGCCCCATGGCTCAGTTGGATGGAGTATCAGCTGGATAGGCCAAGGTTGTGGGTTCCATCCCTGGTCAGGGCACATACAAGCCTCAACCGATGAATACATAAGTAAGTGGAACAACAAATCGACATTTCTCTCTCCCTTCCTCTCTCTCTAAAAAGAATAAATAAAAATGTGAAAAAAAGCCAATTCCTGCCCTAGCCAGTTTGGCTCAGTGGATAAAGTGTTAGCCTGGGGTCTGAAGGGTCCCGGGTTCGATTCTGGTCAAGGGCACACACCCTAGTTGTGGGCTCGATCCCCAGTAGGGGGTGTGCAGGAGGCAGCTGATCAATGATTGGCTTTCATCATTGATGTTTCTCTCTCTCTCCCTCTCCCTTCCTCTCTGAAATCAATAAAATATATATATTTTAAAAAGCCAATTCCTTACATTAAATCTCTATCTATCCATCTATCAGTTGGCTCTGTTTTGCTGGAGAATCCTAACTCCTGCACTGCTATAGGTTCCAAGTCTCTAAAACCTGCTGTTTGGAATATGCTAATTTCTGCTTAGTGACACATTCTTTATTTTACCTTGCTTTCTGTCATCCCACTGCAAGTAGGGTTCATCCTGGCAAACTATCCAGAGTTGGTCTTTGACAGCAAAACAAATCAAGGCAGAGATGTTACAGAAAAACCGGAGAAGAACCAAGCAACCCTTAGAGAGATGGAGTTACATTTATTACGCGTGGGCCCAGAGGAAAATGTCTCTCAAATTCTGGGTCAAATCACACACGAAGTTTCCCGTATTTATACCTTTTTACCCTCTTTGTCTCCCAAATATGGGGTTTTTCCGGTCCCCTTTGCAAGTTCTTAAAGGGCCCTATGTGCTGGGGCTTTGAGACCTCAACCAAAGGCTTGGCCTGGCACCAGCACTGATAACTTTGTCTGGGGAAGGTTTAATGGCCTCTCTGCAATGGGAGTCGTCTTATTTTCCTTATTATTTAAGCCAGCAAGCATTTACAGAAGCCAGAAATAGAGGGTTAAAATTTCAAACAGCAGTTTTTATATAAGATGGATGCTTCAGAGATAATGGGATGTTTATGTGCCTTAAGTTAGTACAAAAAAAAAAGTCTTTTCAATTAAAGGCAATAACGGCGGTCTATTTAAATTCAACACCAGGAATTAGGCAGAGGGTTTCATTAGCAGTTGGGAAGTCCACAGGTGATGGTGGACATCTCATTAACAGTGGCCTGTCTGCCCGGGCTGGTGTGGCTCAGTTGGTTGGGTGTTGTCCCATGCACTGAAAGGTCGCTGGTTCGATTCCTGGTCAGAGCACATGCCTGGGTTGCCGGCTCGCTCCCCAGATCCCCGGTGACCGGGACTGGAACCGTGATCTCCTGGTTCATAGGTCAACGCTCAACCACTGAGCCACGCCAGCTGGGCCCATTTTCAATTCTTTTGAGGACATACCTAGGAGTGGGATTGCTGGGTCACATAGTGACTCCATGTTTAACTTCGTGTGAAGTTACCAGACTATTCTCCAAGATGGCTCCGTCATTTTACATCCCCATCCGCAATGCATAAGGGCCCAGTTCACCACATCCTAGCCAATACTTATTTTACATTTTCCTTCACTTTCGTACTTTTGTTAGCTCTTTGGTAATTTGAAGCTTTTAAGCCATATTTGATCCAGAGAATTGGTCTGAATCTCTGACCCTGCCTCTCTCAGAAACAGGAGACCTCCTTTTGCTTATGAGTTTCCATGACAACAGCACCCGGAGCTGGTACAAGAAGCCTCTAAGAACTACCATTGGCTCCATGGCATCAGGGGAAACTTCTACTTTTGCTAGAATGCTAAGAACAAGAGCAACCTTAATTTTATATTAAAATACATATCATTTGGCCCTAGCCAGTTTGGCTCAGTGGATAGAGCATCGGCCTGCAGACTGAAGGGTCCCGGGTTCCATTCCGGACAAGGACACATGCCCGAATTGCAGGCTCAATCCCCAGTGTGGGGTGTGCAGGAGGCAGCCAATCAATGATTCCCTCTCATCATTGATGTTTCTATCTCTCTCTCCCTCTCCCTTCCTCTCTGAAATCAATAAAAATATATTTAAATATATATATATTATTTAATTCCTAGGTACATTTTTAATACTTTTCCACATTCAGCTTTCTGCCCTTCTGTTGTGGCTGACACACTGCTAACATAGAATGGACATATTAGCTCTAAAAAAATGCATCATTCACAGAATCAATGATTTGAAGTTGAAACCACTGGTTGGAGAGCAGCCTGCTCAGTGTTCTGTAAAAACGGTTTTCTCTGGTACAAATTAAAGCTAACTTCAAGGAAAGCGGAGGACATGTTGGCGCTACTTTTCTGTTATCTCCATGCTCTTGTTTATTTTTCTATTTCCCTTTAATTTCTCTGTAACTGAGAAAGGAAATATCCCATGGCCTGCTAAGGATCAAACAGCTTTTTCAAATTTGAACGTAGAGTTAGAAATAATACACATAGCATGCGATTTTATCCTTCCCGCAGAAAGAAAAGGAAATGGCATAGAAAACGTAAATTGATTAGACTGTTGAAATTGAATGGGAAATTTTCCACCAAGCCCTTTCGCTCCATCGAAATGCCCCAGTAATTCTGTCCAAGGTTCCCATGACTTGGCTATTAGGTAAGTTAGCTTTGAACATACAAGTGGCATTCAAAACCCTGTCTAGCCATGAAAGATTTCAGTGCAATTGTACCTGCAATGAAAAACGAGGGAAGGGTTAGAAAAGCTCATTGTGGGAATTCACAAAGCAATTCCCATTGTCCATGCATCTGTAATCGGACGCGCCATTGCTCACTCCTTAAAGGGCCCTGTGCATTTCCCAGCGGGCCCCGTTTTCCATAGAACGCACAATGACAGAACTTGGTTTTCCATCCATCTTCCTTCCCTGCCATTCCATGTACTGAGCACCGGCAGTGAGCCAGGCACTGTGCTGGGCAGCAGGGCTAGGGAAATGAATAATGTCTGGCCAAGTTCAGTAAGTTCAGCAGTTTTTTGTTGTTTTGTTGTTGTTGTTAATCCTCACCTGAGGATATTTTCCATTGATTTTTAGAGAGAGAAGGAGGGGGAGAGACAGAGAGAGAGAGAGAAACATCCATGTGAGAGAGACACATCAATTGTTTGCCTCCTGCACTTGCCCCGGCCAGGCTGGGATGGACCCTGCAACCGAGGTATGTGCCCTTGACCAGAATGGAACCCGGGACCCTTCAGTCTGCAGGCCGACGCTCTATCCACTGAGCCAAACCGGCTAGGGCTGGTTGCAGTTTTGTTGCAGCCTTTGGATTGATTGCTCCTTACCCACCGCCTCACACCCATCTGCTATTTGGCTCACAACACGTCTTTATCCCTGGGGTTGGTACTTACGTCTGCCTTACTCCCTCCCTACTCTGCCTCTTCTAGGCCAGGCCCCCCCTCCCCCCCCTTCCTCAGCTCTGAACTGGTCTAGTTGCAATGCCCAGTGCTCCCACTGAGTGCTGGGATTAGGACTGGCAGATAAAATACAGGCCTCCCGCTCGCCCAACGTGGCTCAGTGGTTGAGCATTGACCTGGGAACCAAGAGGCCAGGGGTTCAATTTCCGGTCGAGGGCACAGGCCCGGGTTGCAGGCTCGGTCCCCAGTGTGGGGCCTGCAGGAGGCAGCCGATCCATGATTCTCTCCCATCAATGTTTCTATCTCTCTCTCCCTCTCCCTTCCACTCTCTCAAAAAAGATTTAGAGCCCTAACCGGTTTGGCTCAGTGGATAGAGCGTCGGCCTGCGGACTCAAGGGTCCCGGGTTCGATTCCGGTCAAGGGCATGTACCTTGGTTGCGGGCATATCCCCAGTGGGGGGTGTGCAGGAGGCAGCTGATTGATGTCTCTCTGTCATCGATGTTTCTAACTCTCTATCCCTCTCCCTTCCTCTGTAAAAAAAGCAATAAAATATATTTTTAAAAAAAGATTTAAAAAATACAGGGCTCCCATAATATTAGGATTTCAAATAAGCAAGGACATTTTTCGCATAAGCATTTTCCACATAATATTTGGGGTGGGACATACTTACACACAAGAGTTCTGTGATAGGATCGGAAACCCAGCTATACCCGGGAGACCTGCCTCTTTTTATTTGCCAAATCGGGTAACCCTGGTGGGGGCAAACGAAATACATTCCTCGAGGTGCACTGTCTTTCTTCAACTCACATTTGGCGTCAGTTGCTGCACGCTCCTTGGGATTCTGAGGCCCTGCGTTCACAGCCAAGGTATCTTGGCAGCGAGATGAAGACCTCTGGCAGCGAGAGAGAGGTCTGCCAGCAAAGCGGGCGGAAACAGGCCCCGCCGTGACGGCATCTGCCAGTGACAGCTCTGGACCCTGAGCCCCGGATAAACACCGAGCTCATCTGGGAGTGAAAGGTGCGTCCAAAAACCCGTGGTGAGTACCGATGGGGAAAGACCTCAAAGAGAATCTAGTCCAGCCCCCTTCGTTCACAGCTCAGGGCCTTGTGGCTCAGAGTTTCTTAGCCAAAGGTGAGGAGTTACCAGTTGGCAGGTGCAAGATGCTGGTGCTCTAATGGTTGGGTCACCATCCAACCAGTGTGGGGTGGTTTGCCAAGAATTTCTCACAGGCCACAGGCCCCAGTCCTACCGCCCCACGCCCGAGGGAGAAGGGGCATTGGAGTTTGGTTAGAGGGGGGTGTGGGGCAAACACCACAGTTAGCTGGGCGCTCGAGAGACTCAGAAGGGGCCCTGCTCGCTGTGAGCTGCAAACCCAGCCTCCTGCTTGGGTCTGGGAGGCAGAGTAGGATGTGAATTGCGAATCAGGCCTCTTGCCTGGAGAGCAGTGGTTCTCAACCTTCCGGCCCTTTAAATACAATTCCTCATGTTGTGACCCAACCATCAAATGATTTTCGTTACTACTTCCTAACTGTCATGTTGCTACTGTTATGAATCGTCATGTAAATATCTGATCTGCAGGATGGTCTTAGGCGACCCCTGTGAAAGGGTCGTTCGACCGCCAAAGGGGTCGCGACCCACAGGTTGAGAACCGCTGCTGGAGAGGTTGCCCTATCCCAGCACCATGTCCCTGCCTTTTTTAAAAAATATATTTTATTGGTTTTTTACAGAGAGGAGGGGAGAGGGGGAGAGAATTAGAAACATCGATGAGAGAGAAACATCGATCAGCTGCCTCCTGCACACTCCCTACTGGGGATGTGCCCGCAACCAAGGTACATGCCCTTGACTGGAATCGAACCTGGGACCCTTCAGTCCGCAGGCCGATGCTCTATCCACTGAGCCAAACTGGTTAGGGCCACGTCCCTGCCTTTTACCTGCTCCCCATCCTCAGGTCGACAAGGGACCCTCTCCAGTCCACACCGAGATCGCATATGAGGAGACACCTGGGGGAAGATGGAGCTTCTCCAGGCAGCGCCAGGCTGGGCTCGCCTCTCCACTCTGTCACTCCGGGATTTGTCCAGAGGGGACACACAAACCTTAGAGGTGGACGGAATGCTTGCTCTGATTCCCTCCCAAATTTGGGGTGAAAAATCAAATGGGATCATGGTGTGAAATCTCGAAATGTCTACCTCTGTGTAATCTCTAAAAGATAACATATACCTGAGATATTTCACCTCCTGGCACAAACGACCTCATAGTAGATGTTCAATCAATGTTTAATGAATGAGCGACAGAGTCCCTGAATTGCAACTTATTGCTAATTTGGACAGAACAGTGTCATGTATTCTACTTCTTTTTGCTCAGTGTCTTAGAGATTCCTGCCTACATGATTGGATTGTAATGTTCACGTTCTGTGATCTGCGACACAGGATGCGGTCAATAGTATGGAAAAGGAAGGCAACTATGGGAAGTAACACTCAATGCGAGTTTTATGACTGGAACAAAATTTTTACAGATCTAATTATCTTTCAAAGGTATCCGTGAGTCCTAGCTGATTTGGCTCAGTGGATAGAGTGCCAGCCCAAGGACTGAAGGGTCCTGGGTTCAATTCCAGTCAAGGGCAGGAACCTGGGTTGCAGGCTCCATCCCCAGCCCTAGTCTGGGTGCATGTAGGAGGCAACCCATCAATGTTTCTCTCTGTCTCTCCCGCTCCCTTCCACTCTCTCTAAAAACAGTCAATGGAAAAATATCCTTGGGTGAGGATTACCAAAAAAATAAGTAAATAAAAAGAAAAGGTATCCATGAGACTTTTATTTACTTCAGGATGGATAATTTAAAGGCAAACAAGAAAACCAATCAAGATAATGTAATTGATTCTAACTTAATAAAGACAAACTTTTCTTCCCAAGCTAGAACTTTTCCTCCTGCAAAGTGTAGCAACTAATAATTTTCTTATCTAGCCTATAAATAAATTCACAGTAAGCCAAAGAAATTCAACTGGGATTTTAATGTTATATTTAACACTATTTTTCACTTCTTAACTCAACATACCAGACCCACACATAAAGCATTAGAGATTTGAAGTGAACCCACTTATCGGAGTTACTTTGCAAGCTCTTTAGGTTTATTTTAGTAAAGCCCTTGGGGAAAGCAGTGGGGAACTACTAAACAGCATAAAGAGTCTACTGCTCCGAGCACTTAAGCTCCAAACCACAGAAATGAACTCAACCTGGAACGCTCCATGTGTCTGCAAGATATATGTGGTAAAACCTTTACATTCATTTAGGAAAACAACTTCTCGAAATCATACAGTTTCTGAGAAGACAATGAGTGCAACCTTAAGCCTGCATCGCGCTGAGTTTCTCTGTGGAATGGTGTCTTAGATTCCAGAGACTGCACATGTGAGCTCTGAGTCCATGCACCTTGTTTTACAAATGACAAAACCAATGTCCAGGGACATTAAGTGATGTTCTCCAGCCCATGGGTCAGCAAACTGTTCCTATAAACGGCCAGATAGATACCTCCTCAGCTCTGCCATTGTCACGTGAAAGGCAATACTTCAGCTCAAGAGTGTGGCTGTGTTCCAATAAAACTTTATTTACAAATGCTGGCCATGGCTTGGTCTTGGCCTATGGGCCATAGTTTGTCAGATCTTGATGTAGATTGCACAGCTGAATAATATCAGAGACAGGCCAGACACAGCTTCCATGACTGGCTCTATTTATTTATTCCCCTAACTAATACCTATTAAGAGACCACTGACCTAGCTGGTGTAGCTCAGTGGTTGAGCATTGAGCTAGGAACCAAGAGGCCACCAGTTCGATTCCCGGTCAGGGCACATACCCGGGTTGCGGGCTTGATCCCCAGTGGGGTGCGTGCAGGAGGCAGCTAATCAATGGTTCTCTCTCATCATTGATGTTTCTATCTCTCTCTCTCCCTCTCCTTTCCTCTCTGAAATCAATAAAAAAAATATTTTAAAAAAATCAACTGGAATATATCCTCTCATGAGGATTAACAAAAAAAAAAAAAAAAAGAAAAAGAAAAAGAAAATAATGCAAATAATGCAAGCCCAAGAGGAAAACAAGAATACACTAGAGTTTATGTTTCTCCTTCTCACAGTCTAAGTTCTTGAACAGTGATAAGACCAGGATAAAAACAAGAATGATCTAATTCGCCGAAACTGGTTTGGCTCAGTGGATAGAGCGTCGGCCTGCGGACTGAAAGGTCCCAGGTTCGATTCCGGTCAAGGGCATGTACCTGGGTTGCGGGCACATCCCCGGTGGGGGATGTGCAGGAGGCGGCTGATCGATGTTTCTCTCTCATCGATGTTTCTGACTCTCTATCTCTCTCCTTTCCTCTCTGTAAAAAATCAATAAAATATATTTTTTAAAAAAGTTTATTAAAAAAAAAAGAATGCTCTAATTCAATATTTTCAAGTGCCTGACCACCACATTTCACATTGTGATTCCATATTTAGATGTGCATTTATTGGTATGTGAATACGAGGTGCACAAAAGTAGGTTTACAGTTGTAATACAAATAAATAATACAATAATTAAGAAATAATACAAGAATAAACTGTTTTTGCATACTTGCAACTATAAACCTATTTTTGCCCACCCCTGTATATCCAGATATAAAGATATAGGCATATAACTGAAAGAAGAGCTTCTCAAAACAATACTTATTGGCAATGTACTATGAAATTTTCTCTTCTATTTTATTAAAAAGTGATGTTAGCCAGGCCAGTGTGGCTCGGTGGTAGAGCATTGACCTATGAGCTAGGAAGTCACAGATTAATTTCCCGTCAGGGCACATGCTCAGATTTTGGGCTTGATCCCCAATAGGGGGCATGCAGGAGGCAGCTGATCCATGCTTCTCTCTCATTGTTGATGTTTCTATCTCTCTCTCCCTTCCTCTCTGAAATCAATAAACATATATATTTTTAAAAGTCATGTTATTTATCATTAATATTATAATCCACCAATAGGTTGTGATACGCAGTTTGAAACATGCTGATACAATCAGTTCCGAGGAGAAATCAGCCCCATAAAATCGAAATTAAGAAGACTATCTAAATATGGATTCACATCCATTACTGTTAATCATCAGTCTCACCACAAAAGTGCATTTCCCCCTTAGAAATTAGCTAATGGTAGCATGAAGTCATCACAACTTGTAAAATGTTTTAAAGCTAAAATCCAGACCATGAAAACAAACCACCACAATAGTTTTCAGTAGCATTGAAAACCACGACACAACACTCAGTCCATTACTTTACAAAAGTTTACTAAGCTTGACGCATATTTAAGTCTCTTTTAAGAGCTCTTAATATATTAATTCATATAATATGACTTATATAATGAATTCATATAATCTACATATCTATATAATAACATAGATATGTAGGGAGCGGCTCTAGGGTTAAGCCTCGGACTGACCTGTGGCAGGGCCACAAACAAGTCCCAGCTTGGAGGGCAGAGCCCTCCTAGCATAATTAAGCTTAACTTTATAGTCCTCCCTAGTTCCTTCCTAGGCAGCTAATGGGCTGTGGGAGGTGCAGCAAGTGCTGCCAAAACAAGTGAAACTCACAAGAACATTGTAACTATGTTGACCACTGCCCTTGTTTTTCTCTGACTATAAAATAAAGCCTCAGCTTGCAGGCTGGATCTTTCTGTGACCTCATCCAGGCATGGGAGATCCACCAAGCCCCAGCTGTATTCTCTTGTCTGTCTTCTTTAATCCTTGACCGCCCCTCCTCAGGCTCACCGGACCCTTGTCTGTGCTGGCGCGGCACATAGATACATACACAGGCACATGCATACTAGTATATGGGTAGTCTTACCGTTGTTTTGATGAGATAATATGTGAACAAATCAGTCTGGAGACCACCACTGTACAAGCAGAATCTGTCTACCTTGGACCTTCAGTAGCCATCAGGACCCGAGAACTGAGAACTGTGCTTTTTCACCTTGTTTCTCCTGCTCTTGCCTAAACTCAATGTTCACAGTCCTTTATTACCTGAATTAGTAGCCTGGAAACTGTACGTACTCTGTGAAGGCCTTCTCCCCAAAGCAAGTGATGGATGATCCTAAGACATTATAAGACCAAGCCACATAGTAATTACTTCCAAGCCAAAACCTTGTGTGAATCAGTTCACTTTGATTCAACTTGCTCTACAATCTGAATCTGGTGTCCCAATCACCAATTTACCAGTTACATAATCTGCCCTGGTTAAGAGAACTATCTTTGGAGAGAGAGAAAAAAACCTGGACTAGTCATGTTGGACCTTGGCCAGTGACTTAGCCTCTCTGTGCCTCTGTTTTCATATTCATAAAATGCTGAAAACAAAACCATCAACAAAACAACAAGAGAGCCCACTGCATGGGAGAACATATTTGCCAATGTTATATCCGATAAGGATTTAATCTCTAAAATTTATAGGGAACTCATACAACTTAACAAAAGGAAGATAAACAATCCAATCAAAAAATGGGCAAAGGCCCTAAATAGACCCCTTTTGAAAGAGGACATACAGAAGGCTGAGAGACATATGAAAACATGCTCAAAGTCACTAATCATCCGAGAGATGCAAATCAAAACGACAATGAGGTAGCATCTCACCCCTGTCAGAATGGCTATCATCAACAAATCAACAAACAACAAGTGCTGGTGAGGATGCAGAGAAAAAGGAACACTCGTGCACTGCTGGTGGGAATGTAGACTGGTGCAGCCACTGTGGAAGACAGTATGGAGTTTCCTCAAAAAATTAAAAATGGAACTCCCATTTGACCCCGTGATCCCACTTCTAGGAATATATCCCAAGAAACCAGAAACACCAATCAGAAAGAATATATGCACCCATATGTTCATAACAGCACAATTCACCATAGCTAAGATTTAGAATCAACCTAAGTGCCCATCAGCAGATGAGTGGATTAAAAAACGGTGGTACAGCTACACAGTGGAATACTACGCTGCGGTAAAAAAGAAGGAACTCTTACCATTTGCAACAACATGGATGGACCTGGAGAGCATTATGCTAAGTGAAATAAGCCAGTCAGAGAAAGATAAATATCACATGATCTCACTCATTTGTGGAATATAACGAACAACATAAACTGATAAACTAAAATAGATCCAGAGACATAGTCCAACCTCAGAGGAAAAGCGGGGGTGGGGGTGGGGGGTGAGGTGAGAGATCAACCAAAGGACTGTATGCTGCATATAAGCATAACCCATGGACACAGACAGTAGTGGGGTGAGGGCATGTGCTGGGGGTGGGGGAGAGGTGGAACGACCAGGGAGAGGTCAATGGAGGGAAAAGGAGACTTATGTAATACTTTAAATAATAAATAATTAAAAAAGAAAGAAAGAAAGACATGCTGAAAACACTCGAGTAGTCCTATCATAAGGATTAATTAGAAAATCAATAGAATGCACCATAGCACAACGCTAGGCACAGAATGAGCATTCCATAAGCTGTGGCTCTCACTGTTGCTGTTGTCATGGTTGTCTTTTTCGGGGAGACTTAGTTCTGAGTAGCACACCTCCATCTGATGTACACAACTCACATAGATGTGCTTTAAAGACAATCAAGTCACACATTTTTACATTCACGAGGAAGAAACAATACCATTCCATTACAACAGCAAGAAAAGGAAACCAGTCTTGAATCGGATTGGCACTGCTGTCCTGGCCTTTTGGTTTCCATAGCCAGTAGGTCAACTTTCGACATGAGGGTAAACGCTCACCTGTGCTTTTGAAGGGTGAAGAGGAAACGGAAGGCAGGGTTAGAACCCTGGGTTTTATCTTCCACTCTCTGGGTAGGCTCAGGTCATTAAGTCACTAATTTTTTTCTCTTGGTCTGTTTCCCATCCACCTGGAAGACAAACAATGTCCGGTTTTGATGATCTTCTTTGTGCAAATGTGTTATAGATTTTGAAAGAACAGAATAATGCAATGGTTTTACTCATTGCAAGAATTCTTCCCCCGGGAATGTCACAAATGGAAGTTCTTCTGACGTTGCTTCCTCTGTCACCCTCAACTGAAATAAGGATCAGCTTTATGAAACCGGTAACAGTAAATTATCTGACTTCTTCCACATTTTTCTGCACCAGACCAAACATTTACTCGAGAAAACCCCATTTTCCTATAGAACAGCGGTTCTCAACCTGTGGGTCGCGACCCCTTTGGCGGTTGAACGACCCTTTCACAGGGGTCGCCTAAGACCATCCTGCATATCAGATATTTACATGACGATTCATCACAGTAGCAACATTACAGTTAGGAAGTAGCAACGAAAATAATTTGATGGTTGGGTCACAACATGAGGAACTGTATTTAAAGGGCTAGAAGGTTGAGAACCACTGCTATAGAAGGAAGCACTCACATTTTACTAGAAGCAGAAGTCAAGAATGCCAACAAGCCTGGCCCGTGGCTCAGTGGTTGAGCGTTGACCTATGAACCAGGAGGTCACGGTTTGATTCCCGGTCAGGGCACATGCCCGGGTTGCGGGTTCCATCCCCAGTAGGGGGCGTGCAGGAGGCAGCCGATCCATGATTCTCCATCATCATGGATGTTTCTATTTCTCTCCCCCTCTCCCTTCCTCTCTGAAATCAATAAAATAAAATAAAAAAGAATGCCAACAAATTCAAAGGCGATCAGGTCAATGCAAAGTGTCCATTAAACTTTCCATTTTGGAATGCATCTTTGTTCTTAGGGGAGAGGCAGATACCCAGATAAGTCTTCCTGGGTAAAGGAGGCATCAGTTCTCTAGACCAGTGGTCGACAAACTGCGGCTCGCGAGCCACATGTGGCTCTTTGGCCCCTTGAGTGTGGCTCTTCCACAAAATACCACGTGCAGGCGCGCAGGTACAGTGCGACTGAAACTTCGTGGCCCGTGCGCAGAAGTCGGTGTTTTGTGGAAGAGCCACACTCAAGGGGCCAACGAGCTGCATGTGGCTTGCAAGCCGCAGTTTGCCGACCACTGCTGTAGCCTATTCCCAGAGCAACAATGACAGGACAGTTTTGCACAGAAAGACAAGAGGCGGGACTACTTTTGCTAAGTAACCCTGTCACTCAGGAGGAAGCACTCGCCTGCCCTGGCGAACGCCCAAAGCTCCTATGATCCAGAGGTGCTCGCAAATGCCAACCACTGGCCATTTCCTCCTTCTCCTCTACTCACCCTGTTCCATGTCCTGGCTTGCTCTCCTGGCCTCTAGAATCCCTGAGGGGCCCCCTCTGTCCTCGCCCCTTCGGTTTGTCTGACCATCCGCTTCGTGCGCCAATGCCATGCCATGCCACCCAGGCGCCCTCCGCCTGCACGCAGGCTCCTCTCGCTTCCTCCCTTAGTCCTTCGAGCTTGTTAACTTCCCGAGCGGTCTGTTTGCTGATGACACGTATTCCCGGTAGAAGTCATTTCTTTTCCCAAACCCATGCGATGTGGGTGACTTGCCCGGGCCTCAGTGTGTGTGGGAGGCCAGCTTCCCCTTTCTCTGCCTCTGCCTGGCAGCCTACTGTCTCCTCCTGTTAGCACCTGCAGCAAAGTCACAGCCTAAAGCTGTGACAGTCCCATGATATCCAAGGCAACCAGCAACCAGGGCCTAAACATAGAATTATTTCAATGCGAGACAAAGCGGGTGAACGAGGCACATGCTTCAACATGTCTTTATTAACATTAAATTGGGCCAAAGTAATTTATGGCTGTCGTAAGAGGGCTTTCACCAATTATATAAAGGAGGAACGTTGTAAATGAGGAAACTGTATGATCATGCCATAATTCCTGATCAAATGTTTTAGAGGCATCCTGAGGGGAGAAAGTAATGGAGAAACGAATTTCTAAGCTGTTTCGGTCAAATGCTTAAGACATCAGTTCTTCCTAAGTCAGAAGCACTAAACTGGAGGCAGGAATTATAGTTTTCGTTTTCATTAACTAGAGTTTAAATCATGTTTTCTTTTTAAACATATTTTTATTGATTTCATAGAGGAAGGGAGTGGTAAAGATAGAAACATCCATGATGAGAGAGAATCATTGATCGGCTGCCTCCTGTACACTCCACACTGGGGATTGAACCCGAAACTCAGGCATGTGCCCTTGACCAGAATCGAACCCAGGACCTTTCAGTCCTCAGATCAACACTCTATCCACTTATCAAAACCAGCTAGGGTGAAATCATGTTTTCTTTCATCATACGTGTGACTTCAGTCATAGCTTATGACTGAACTATGAAATAATCTGCCATCATTCCTGTAATAAATCAACAACTTTAAGTGACTCCCCACTCCCAACACCCAGGGGGTGCTATAGACCTCCATAATCTCCACCAGTTCCACCAAAGCCTCCTGAAGTAGCCATACAACCTAAATACCAGCAGTGTGCTGGCCATACAAACACATCTTCAAGACAATTTCCTTGGCCATACACCTTCAAACACGGTGCTACTTTTAAACACGTGGAGTTACTCCTGGTGCTTCCCCTAAGATGCAGAAGTCAAGACAAGATTAAATGTACAAGGATTTGCCCTATCCTGTTCGGCTCAGTGGATAGAGTGTTGGCCTGCAGACCGAAGGGTCCCGGGTTCGATTCCAATCAAGGGCATGTACCTTGGTTGCAGGCTCCTCCCTGGCCCAGGCTGTGGTCAGAGCTTGTGCAGGAGGCAACCAATCGATGTGTTTCTCTCACATCGATATTTCTCTCTGTTTTTTTTTTTCCTCTCACTTCCACTCTCTAAAAGTCAATGGAAAAATATCCTCAGGTGAGGATTAAAAAAAAAAGGGGAAGTGCTAGAATTTAAGATGTAAACATTGGTTAGGTGGAGATCAGGGGAAATCATTGCACAGATGTTTGAACTTCTGTGTGGGCGTGGTGTGTCGGCTCTGGGAATGCTCCTTGCAGACCTCCTATACTGGAGGGCAGTTGTCCCAGGTGCTGGGCTCCTGCCTTCTAGAATCTATGTGCATCTTGCCTCCCATGGGCTGCTCCCCAGCAATGACTAAGCGAAGTGGGAATACTGGGACACACTCTCCCAGGATATACAGACTCCTTTGCTGTTTGACCTTGACTCAGGAACCAGCCAGCTTGGCTGAACCTTCTTCAGACATGAAGGGCGTCTAGGATGCTTCCGCCCAAGTGAAGGTCGATCTGTCACCGCTCTCAACCTTGCCTGCTCCCATCCATGTTTTTCTTTGCACAGGCATTTCTGCTGATAAAATCCTTGTACTTATTTTTTTTTTTTTTTTGGTGGTGGGGTGGGGCGGTTAATCCTCACCTGAGGCTATTTCTTCATTAATTTTTAGGGAGAGTAGAAAACAGAGAGAAACATCGATATGAGAGAAACACGTCCCTTGTTTGACTCCTGCATAAAGCACTTCCTTTTTTTGAAACCTTTACATTAGTCCAGTGGTTCCCTTGGTCCCCATCTGAGTCCTAAGTGACCAACATGCTTTCCTTAGTGCTATTTCCTTCAATACTTTCCCCGCCTCAAAGCCTCTTTTCAAGATTCTACTACTCTGTAAGGTCCATCTGAAATGCCGATCCAACACTAAGACTGTCCTCAAAACTCCTGTCCCCACCCCACCCACACGACGCCTCGCCTAGGAGAACGGCTCTCCTGCCTCAGAGCCTCCGTGGACTTCACCTACTTGGAGATGAGCACTGGGAATATTAAGCACTTTTTAAAAAATGTTAGTCACTTCTTTCCCTTTCTTTTCTTTTCTTTTCTTATCTGTAATAATAAAAGCGTAATATGCAAATCGACCGAACGACCAAACAGCAGAACGACCTTCCAGACGACCACACTGTGACAGGCACTGGTGCCAGGCCAGCCAAGGCGGGTGCAATGCGATTGGTCGGGGGTGGGGGGGGGGTGGGGACCCGCCATCACCCTATGATCGCCCACAGAGGGAGGCCCAGGCAACCCAGCCAGTGGCGCTGTGGCAGGTGGGTGGGGCCTCCCTCCGAGGGGCAATCGATCTGGGGGCCCCCCGATCGATTGCCCCGCAGAGGGAAGCACAGGCCAGCCAAGCAATCGCACCCTATGCCTGTTACTCGCAGAGAGAGGCGATTGGTGGTTGGGGGGGGGCAGCTCGGCACAGATGGCAAGCAGTGGCAGTGGTGGGGGTGAGGCCAGCAGCCCGGCAGCCAGGGGAAGGAAAATCCTGATAGGCCCTGATCGCAGCCAGGCCTAGGGACCTACCACAGCTGAGGACACCTCTGCCCCCCCCCCCCCC
>NW_005871097.1:7301936-7303099 GCF_000147115.1 Myotis lucifugus
AGAGAGTTAGAAACATCGATGAGAGAGAAGCATCGATTAGCTGCCTCCTGCACACCCCCTACTGGGGATGTGCCCACAACCAAGGTACATGCCCTTGACCGGAATCGAACCTGGGACCCTTCAGTCCGCAGGCTGACGCTCTATCCACTGAGCCAAACCGGTTCGGCGCTATTTTTTTTTATATGTCACAAGATAAACAGAAACTATCAAACCAAAATTACTATCAGTTCTAACATTCGAGGCAAAAACTGCGACAGACCTTGGGAAGGACAGCATCCGTGCTGCGGTCATGGAAAAATTCTCACGGTATAATTAGCTGACAAGGAAATTGACCCAATAACTGCGCATCGGGTGAGAGATTTAAATATCAGAGCCTGTGAAATTAAACAAGGAGGCTGTTACACTGAGGCGGCTCTAATGCCGTGGAGGCCTACGTCAGCACAGCGAAATCTAAGCCTGGAAACGCCTCAAGGTTACAAACGAAAAAAGCTAAGGACAGCGAATCACAGACAGGCTTGAAGCTGTGGCCAATCAATCATCCCCTCACTTTGCTTTCGCCTTTTGTCTACCAGTGGTTGGCAAACTGCGGCTTGCGAGCCACATTCGGCTCTTTGGCCCCTTGAGTGTGGCTCTTCCTAAGCCTTAGGAGGACCCTAATTAAGTTAATAACAATGTACCTACCTATATAGTTTAAGTTTAAAAAATGTGGCTCTCAACAGAAATTTCCATCGTTGTACTGTTGATATTTGGCTCTGTTGACTGATGAGTTTGCCGACCACTGGTCTATCCAGTCTCTCCCTGAGCTCCTAGGGAAGGCTCCTAACCACTTCCAGGTTGACACTTGACATCCTGCTTTCTCCTTGGCTCTGGAGATGGGGGGCCAGTCCCTCTTAGAGCCCGGATCCTCGCTCCTCGGCTGTTGCGTGACAAGTCTGCAGACTTTACTTGAGCATTTCTTTTTCCTACTGGGTCTGGAAACTGCTGGAGTTGACAGGTTCTGACCAGGGACAAACTGGGTCCCACTTAGAACCTGGAACGGCCTGGCCAGCGTGGCTCCGTGGTTGAGTGTTGACCTATGAACCAGGAGGTCAATGGTTCGATTCCCGGTCAGGGCACATGCCCAGGTTGCAAGCTTGATCCCCAGTGTGGGGCGTACAGGAGGC
>NW_005871097.1:7303851-7306840 GCF_000147115.1 Myotis lucifugus
AGGGATCCCTTCCCTCCCAGGGGCAGCGAGTGCCTTCTCGGGGTGTCCTTTGAACTTGGCTTGGCCACCGTCAGGTTAGGGCCCCCCAAGACCGCTGGATAGAAATCGGGTGGCACCCCGTCCGTGGCTGGATGTGGCTGGGCGGGCACGTGGGCTGCTCTCGGTTCGCAGCCAGGGCCCTGCTGCCGGCTGCCAGCTCTCAGGGGAACTGCCCAAGTCTTTCCTCCCGTGGTCATCGCTGGGAGCCGCGCTGCATCTTGGGAGGGTAGTGTCTTTGCGATCCCCTCTGGGTCCTTGGTGTTGTCAGTACTGCTGGGAATATTTCCCGTCTGTCCCGGCTGAAATCTGACAAGATATTCTAAGGAATCTGGCACTACCCAATTCCAACTGATTTGGGCCCACACTCTTAACAATTTTAATTTGCGCCCAGCCTGCGTGGCTCAGGGGTTGAGCATCAACCTATGAACCAGGAGGTCATGGTTCAAGTTCCGGTCAGGGCACATGCCCAGGTTGTGGGCTCCATCCCCACTAGGGGGCGTGCAGGAGGCAGCCGATCCATGATTCTCTCTCATCATTGATGTTTCTATCTCTCTCTCCCTGTCCCTTCCTCTCTGAAATCAATAAAAATATATTTAAAAAACAATGTTCATATGCATCTTTTTTATCCTTTAACAATCCTGGTAATACTCCTTCGGCTATTCTGTCTCCTTTTTCTCAGCTCTCACTGATCGCAGATCTCAGTGTCAATCTTCTGTCTGAGCTTGTGGCTCTTGTTCACCTTGATACCAAATAGATCCACAACTAATACAAAGAAATAAAATCATGAAGTGCCTTGAAGTTGTTTATGAGTCCCATAGCCGAGATTTAACTGCTTCTTTAAAAAAAAGTATGTCTTTATTGATTTTAGAGAGAGAAGAGAGACAGAGAGAGAAACAATGACAGGGAGGAGAGGCTGCCTCCCATAGCCCGCAACCCGGGGATGTGCACGACTAGGAATCGAACCGGCAACCTTCTGGTGCATGGGACAATGCTCCAACCAACTGAGCCACACTGGCCAGGGCTGACTGCTTATTTATTTTTTAAAAAGTAAATACTTGCCTGGCCGGCATGGCTCAGTGGTTGAACATCGGATCCAGGAACCAAGAGGTGGTAGGTTCGATTCCTGGTCAGGGCACATGCCTAGGTTGCAGGCTCAATCCCCAGTGGGGGTGCATGCAGGAGGCAGCCGATGGCTGATGTGTCTCTCTCATCGACGTTTCTCTCTCTCTATCCCTCTCCCTTCCTCTCTCTAAAAATCAATAAAAACATTTTTTTAAAAAGTGATTACTTTGTGAAAATTTTTCAATTGAATTCAGAGTCTTAGACTAAAAAGAAAATCTACTGATTGATTCTACTCTTATGTAAATAAATAGAGACCTGGTAAACTTTTTCAGTAGAAGAACAAGCAGAACTAAATGAAGACTAATTGAGTCTCATCTCCAAGGGTAACCAGGACTGGGAGCTTTACAGAAAGCCCTGGGAACGCAGCCCACCTCGCCCGCAGCAATGCAGGCACCGTCTATCCCTACCTCCGCCTGGCAGAAACCAGCTGATGCACAAAACTTTCCTCTCTTTGACGAGTTCACTTATAATCAGGTTTTAAGAACCTCATAAGATCCTTCCTCTTTTCTCCAAGACAATTCTTCTCTTATTTTATTTTATTTTTTAAAATATATTTTATTGATTTTTTTACAGAGAGGAAGGGAGAGGGATAGAGTTAGAAACATCGATCAGCTGCCTCCTGCACACCCCCCACTGGGGATGTGCCTGCAACCAAGGTACATGCCCTTGACCGGAATCGAACCTGGGACCCTTCAGTCCGCAGGCTGATGCTCTATCCACTGAGCCACACCGGTTACGGCAATTCTTCTCTTTTAAATGTCACTAAAGTGTGAATGGCACGGAGCCCTGGCAGGGCTGACACCCCAGAGGGAGGGGACCACGTGACTAATAGCTAGTTAGGTACCAGCTGGCTATACGTTCCAACTCCCTTTCCTGGAAAAACCAAGCATCTCTAAGCGACGGGAACTTCGATGATAATCAGGAGGCAAAGGGCGTTAATAGGCTGCGTGACAAGGGATGAATCAGGATCACAAATGCCACCTGAGTCATGGAGTCACTTCAGACACACAGTCCAGGTACACCTGGCGGAAGCTGATCTTCAGGCCCAAATCCCACCGGAAATCCTCAACCAAGAAGTCCTTCCCCTTCCCCCTCAACTTCAAAAGGTGATTAAGCTGAGAAACGTGGGGATGGAGCCCACAACCCATGCTTGTGTCCTGAGCAGGAATCGAACCGTCACCTCCTGGTTCCTAGATCGATGCTCAACCACTGAGCCACGCCGGCTGGGCTCTCACAGATCTTTCTCTCTCTCCCTCCCTCCCCCTTCCTCTCTCTCTCAAATAATAAAAACATTTTTAAAAATTATATATTAAAAAAAACAAACAACAGAACAAGCACATCCAACAAAAGAAGGAGGACGCGGGCAGAGCGAAAACATCAGGAAACAGAAATGAATATTTCATTTGAAGTGGCGGCGGCAGCTCGTCTCTTCTATAGTAAACCACTTAATGGAGCGGCGACGAGGCAGAGTGGGAGACAAGATCACCTCAGAAGCAATGCTCTTGAAATACACGGAGAAAATGGTTTCAGTAACTCCTCCCTGACCTTGAACCTCATTGTTATTCCCAAAATAGCGAGAAACCGAATAACAAAGCAATCTTAACTACGCGGCTTCAGTAGAGGCGGGAGCTGAATGCCTGGGAAAGCAGCCCTCCCTCCTCTCCCACAGAACGGAGGGCTTCTGTGGTTCTAACGTGGTCTTGATTTTGCAAGAAACTATCCAAGAAAATGTTCTCCTCACCTCAAGATTCTGTCTCAAAATGGCGAACCCCGAGTTTGAAAGAGAAGTAAAAATATGTTGCAAAATGTTCTCCGGTGAGAACCTGAG
>NW_005871097.1:7306940-7348857 GCF_000147115.1 Myotis lucifugus
ACCTGAGCTTCCGCTTTAACACCGCAGGACACAGTGTCCCAACAGGGACACTTCGTGCCTCCGGCCTCCAGCTCATCTCCACTCCATGCCGCAGGGAATAAAAACTGACACCCCCGACGATTTGGCCTTGTCTGCAAGTGGAGTTCTTCCCAAGTGCAGTAAATGAATAATTTTTTAATTAAATAAATGTCAGATAGTTCAGTTCAAGAATAGGAATGGCCTTAATAAACCTGTATTATGTGCACAAATGTTGAAAAACAGGGTGAGGAGACACATAATATTCTCACGCCTTCAACTGTTCATTAGAACCAGGGATGGGAAAAGATAAATTCTTTGGACGGCTCTATTTTCAAGGATTTCTGCAAGCGGAGTATTTGCTTTCTTCATAATTTGCATCATAAATATGCATCTTCTTGTTAAATTGACCCCAGGAGAAGAGGAACGAGCCTCATTTCCAGGGCGGCGTGAAGTGATTCAAAGTACATTTCAGAGGGCACTTCACAGTCAGAATCAACTTTTCTTCTCTAAGAGTTTTCATAGTACGCACCCTTTTCAAGTTCATGTGGCCCAGCCGGCGTGGCTTGGTGGTTAAGCATCGATCTATGAGCCGGGAGGTCATGGCTCGAGTCCCGGTCAGGGGCACATGCCTGCATTGCAAGTCTGATCCCCCAGTGTGGGGCGTGCAGGAGGCAGCCGATCCATGATTCTCTCTCATTGTGGGTGTTTCCCCTCTCTCTCCTGCTCCCTTCTCCTCTCCCTTCCTCTCTGAAATCAATAAAAATACATTTAAAACTAACGAAATAAAAATAAAGTACATAGGGAACATTCTACAGGATAGACCAGTGGTCGGCAAACTCATTAGTCAACAGAGCCAAATATCAACAGTACAATGATTGAAATTTCTTCTGAGAGCCAAATTTTTTAAACTTAAACTATATAGGTAGGTACA
This sequence comes from Myotis lucifugus, assembly GCF_000147115.1. Taxonomy (NCBI): domain Eukaryota; kingdom Metazoa; phylum Chordata; class Mammalia; order Chiroptera; family Vespertilionidae; genus Myotis; species Myotis lucifugus. The sequence continues at coordinate 7,307,890 of NW_005871097.1, forward strand.
TTGTTCTTAACTTCATTAGGGTGCTCCTAAGGCTTAGGAAGAGCTACACTCAAGGGGCCAAAGAGCTGCCTATGGCTCGAGAGACGCAGTTTGCCGACCACTGGGATAGACCATAGACTGGGCCACAAAACAAGTCTCCATAAATGTGAAGAGGCTGAAATCAGACACAGCATATTCTCACCACAGACTCAGAGTGTGGAGGGCGGACCACTTGACTGATGCAGCCCGGTGCCTCCTGTGAGGCCTATAGGGCAACACAAGCCTTAAGGGCCATCTGTAAGCTTCCTGCCGCGGAAGACAAAGGCCAGGAAAAGCTTGCTGGACACCAGGAGTCCAACCACACGAGGGACAGAAACTGCACTGATGGCACCTGGTCACACACCTGCTTTCCATCTGCATTCCCAGCCCAGCTCAGCCCCACACCCACTGACACGAGTTTCTCACGAGTGACTACAGATAAGGGTGGAACTCCAGCTCCTGGGGCTGCCATCATGGACCCCCTGTCCCCTTGGCTCGGTGCTGTGCAGCCCTTCCCTTTGCCTATCCCTTTCCCTAATAAATTCTCTCTCTCTTTCTCTCTCTCTCTCTCTCTCTCTCTCTATATATATATATATATTGATTTCAGAGAGGAAAGGAGAGGGAGAGAGAGAGAGAAACATCAATGATGAGAGAGAATCATTGATCAGCTGCCTCCTACACTGGGGATAAAACCCAGGCATGTGTCCTGACCAGGAATCGAACCATGATTTAATTGTAGACCTCCTGGTTCATAGGTCTACGCTCAACCACTGAGCCACACTGGCTGGACCAACTTCTAATTCTTTATTACAAGGAAGCTAATGAAATCCCTTCCTCTGGTATGACTTGTTTTGACTTCATTCCTCATTGGAGATTAGCTGAAAATAAGAGTCTACCAGGGGTGGGCAAACTTTTTGACTCGAGGGCCACAATGGGTTCTTAAACTGGACTGGAGGGCCGGAACAAAAGCATGGATGGAGTGTTTGTGTGAACTAATATAAATTCAAAGTAAACATCATTACATAAAAGGCTACGGTCTTTTTTTTTTTTTTAGTTTTATTCATTTCAAAGGGGCCGGATCTGGCCCGCAGGCCGTAGTTTGCCCACGGCTGGAGCCCATTGGGCTGAAAATGGATATTGGGGCGGGGGAGGGGGGGTAGGATATTCCAGGTTAGCCATTTCATGCCATCTGGGCCCCACAATCCGGCCTGCTCTGTGGGAATTACTTATGTGCCAGTAGGAAGTGAAAGATGAACATGGAAGGTTAGCATGGTGGTGCGCGGGCAGGCTACATAGCCATCTCAGATTTAAGAAAAATTGAAGCCTGGCCAGCATGCCTCAGTGGTTGAGCATTGACCTATGAACCAGGAGGTCACGGGTCAACTCCCAGTCAGGGCATATGCTTGGGTTGCGAGCTCCTTCCTCAGTGTGGGGCATGTGGGAGGCAGCTGACAGGTGATTCTCTCTCATCATTGATGTTTCTATCCCTCTCTCCCTCTCCCTTCCTCTCTGAAATCAATACACATATATATTTTAAATTGAATTTATTAGAGAAAGGGATGGGAGATGGGATAGGCAAAGGGAAGGGCTGCACAGCACCGAGCCAAGGGGACAGGAGGTCGATGATGGCAGCACCAGGAGCTGGAGTTTCACCCTTGTCTGCAGTCACTGGCGGCAAACTGTCCTCAGTGGGTGTGGGGCTGAGCTGGGCTGGGAATGCGGGTGGAATGCAGATGTGTGACCAGGTGCCTTCAGGACAGTTTCCGTCCCTCGTGTGGTCTGACTCCTGGTGTCCAGCAAGTTTTTCCTGGCCTTTGTCTCCTGCGGCAGGAAGCTTACAGATGGCCCTTAAGGATTGTGTTGCCCTACTCGCCTAACATTAAACTTGTCAAACCAGAAATTCTCCTCCCAGGCATCTCCCCAAGAGAAACGTGAATGTTCATAGCAGCATTCTTCAGAAGCGTCAAAAAGTGAAAAGAACCCAACTGTCCATCAACTTGTGACTTCATCATCACTATGTGATATATCCATACAACAGAATATTGCCGAACAATAAACAGGAGCAAACTATTGGTATATATTCTACGACATGCATCAACTCAAAAATTATGCTAAATACATGAAGCCAGATGCAAAAGACTGCCTGCTATAGAATTCCATGTACATGACATTTCAAAAGGGCAAATCTATAGATATAGAAAGCAGCCAAGTTTTTGCCTGGGCCTGGTGGGGGTAGGCGGCAGGGGTGGACGCATAGTGCTGGGAACTGACTACGAATGGGCTCAAGGGAAATTTTGAAAATAATGGGGAAATTCTAAAACAAGGATGTGATGATGGTTATGCAACTCTATATATTTACTGAAAATTAAGAAAGGAAAACCAGTCCGGCTGGCATGGCTCAGTGGTTGAGCGTTGACCTATGAACCAGGAGGTCATGGTTGGATTCCCTGTCAGAGCACATGCCCCAGTTGAGGGCTTGATCCCCAGTGTGGGGTGTGCAGGAGGCAACCAATTGATGATTCTCTCCCATCATTGGTGTTTCTGTCTCTCTCTCCCTCTCCCTTCTTCTCTGAAATCAATAAAAATATTTTTTTTAAAAAAAGGGAAAACCTTTAGGTCAATTTAATGCAAAATCTTTATCCTAGCTAATAAAAGGGTAATATGTAAATTAACCGTCACTCTGTCACAAAAGATGGTGCGCCCATAGCCACAAGATGGCGGCGCCCAGTCCTCTCAGCCCTGCTGGAGTCCCCCAGTCCCGGGGGGCAGCCGCTGAGAGCAGGCAGCATGAGTGGCGCGGCGACAAGGCAAGCATTCCACCCTGGCCGCAGAGGGCCTCTGGGCAGCGGACATGGAGCGACAGGAGGGGGGGGGGGAATGCTTGCATCTTGCATTGTCGCCCCGGCAACAAGGCAAGCGTTCCGCGCCCGGCCGCAGATGGGCCTCTGGGCTGCGGAGAGCCTCTGGGCAGCAGGCACGGAGCAGCCAGGCCCCGCAGAGGCGTGCGCAGGGCTACTAGTTTTACAAATAAGAAAATTGCCTCTTCAGCCCATAAAAATGCATGAATATCCTTCTGGCACCTTTTGTCTGTATCTCATGTTTGAACTCTGGTCTTGCTTGCTAATTTTTCATGTTGAAGAGCCTGTTTCCCATGGGATAAAGAGGACCTTGGAATATAGGGCACGGATTTGTGCTAGATTCTTGGTGAGTTCATTGGAACCAAACTTACCTGATTGAAATGCATAGGAATCAGCTCGCTGAGACGGAGCCATCCTTCCGAATCAGAGCTCACACAGTGACCTTTCTATTCCTTAATTACTCAGCTTGTACTGCTGCAAATTCCCCGAACATATGCAAGAAGACTCAGATCCAGGCACAAACAGAACATAGCCTCTGGGTGAAAAACAAGAAACAAACCACAAACTGTACTCTCATTGTGAATGGCTATTCACTCCTGTTTTTCATCAGCGGCAGTATGGAGAGTCCTATATGGAAATGAGGGGGCACACTGGGTGAGCTCTAAAACTCCTTCCGGTTCTAACATAAATCACGACCCCCTATAATTCCTGGCTATTATTTATCATGTCTACCCACTATTCGCCTATTTCTGTGGAAGCTGAGCATGAATCTATTTTTGTCACACAGTTCTTTTTATCACATCTTTAGGAAAGTAAGATTTTTTTTCCGTTCTCAGGGTAGAAGAAACAGAATCTCAGCTTTTGGAGAAACTGAATCCAGGAATATTTCAAAATAATTTTCTCAAAATCCAACATCAACATAAGTATTTGAGATTCCTAATTTAAAGAATTGACCAGTAGGATTTTTTAATGAAAAAAAAATCTGTATTGAAATACAACTTTTTTTTTTTTCAGTTTAAAAATGAACCGAAAGCCCAGCCAGTATTGCTCAGTGGTTGAGCTTCAACAGTTTGATTCCCGGTCAGGGCACTTGCCTGGGTTGTGGGCTCAATCCCCAGTAGGGGGTGTGCAGGAGGCAGCCGATCAATGATTCTCTCTCATCATTGATGTGCCTCTCTCTCTCTCCCTCTCCCTTCCTCTCTGAAATCAATACAAAATATTTTTTAAAAATGAACTGAAAGATAAAACTAATATAATTCGTAGTCAGAAACACAAATTCAGGGGAACATGACCATGGACAGTCAGGATGCTTAAACTCTGCCCAGAAATCTGTGAGGACAGCGATTTATTATTTTAAGCATAAATGTAGGGATTGTTGGGCTCATATCTTTTTACTTTGCATTTCCCAGTATTAGGGAGTGAATGGGACAACGGGAAAGCGATTCTCTCTGGGGGATAGGATGAAGGAAATTGTTGGAAAATGGATGTGGATTTAGACTTTTCACTGCACTTTTTTGAACTTTCAGACATTTCTTTTGTCATCAACATCTACTACTTTTATATCTCAGAAAGTAAATGAAAACAGGACCTTCACAGATAGACACCCATTATATAAGACTTGGGCTTTTCAACAAGGGTGAAAGGTTTTATTTGATAAGTAGGGAGGAAGGTCCACAGGGTAACATTTTATCAAGCTGATTATCAGGGCAAAAGATTTATTCTGCTATTCATTAGTTCAGATTGCCATTATGCACTAGAAAATATTTTAGGACAATAGGTGCTTTGGCTATGGGAAATTGAGGCAATACAATAGTTCTAAGGGTTATGTTTAGACATATTTGTTTCTATTTTATGATCAGAAATTCCTTTTTTATCAGCTTGTCCAAATGTTTTCTGGACAGGGAAGAGAAAGGAATGAGGCTTAAAGCTGTCAATAGTCTAACATCTAAAATGGAAATCAGATTCATTATTACACACTGTCAACCCTCACACAACACCCTGTTCCCCATCACCCCTACCACCACCATCCCCCCAATGCCAAACACAAGCAGAAACAATAACTTCTTTTCTTCCTTGCCAGTATGATAAAGTGTTAAGGAAAAAATTCATCTTCAGTCTTCACCTTGTCCTTATTCTCAGTGTCTCGCTAACTATGGAATGGCTGGTCTGGTGCCCAAACTTGCAAAATTCTACGTCCCTCCCTTCTCACATACCTGCCCCCTTCTTTGTTCCCTCCCCATCATCAGTGAACACACAGAGATACAAACACATTTTCTTTATACACACGCTGGTATTTATTCAAGGAGACAATTTAGGTTTTGATATCTATATAATGACCATTTCTCAAGCACTATCTCCTGAGAGGCAACATATTCTCAGGGTCTTCATCTTCAGGTACACTCTCTGCATCACTTGTGGTAGAACTCTCTTCTTCCTCATCATCTCCTTCTCCTTCATCATCTTCTTCTTCTTCTTCTTGTTCTTCTTCTTCCTCTTCCTCATCATCTTCATCCTCATTGTCTTCATCCTCATCATCTTCATCCTCATCATCTTCATCCTCATCGTCTTCATCCTCATCGTCTTCATCCTCATCGTCTTCATCCTCATTGTCTTCTTCATCATCATCTTCATCCTCATTGTCTTCTTCGTCATCATCTTCACCTTTTTCTTCTTCTTCTTCTTCCTCATCATCTTCCTCATCCTCATCATCTTCATCCTCATCGTCTTCTTCTTCATCATCTTCTTCTTCACCTCCTTCTTCTTCTTCTTCTTCTTCTTCTTCTTCTTCGTCTTCGTCTTTGTCTTCTTCTTCTCTTTCTTCTTCCTTTTCTTCTTCTCCTTCTCCTTCTTCTCCTTCATTATATTCTTCATCGTCCTCGTCCTTGTAGTCCTCCTCATCCTCATCGTCATCAATTGGCTGGATTACTGTGCGTCTACTACGTTTCATGTAGCAAAATACAACTACCTCCCTTCTTCTTTTTCTCTCATTATCTCCATTCGATTGAAGGACCGAATTTACATTGCCACTTGTCTTCATTATCTAGTGGGGAAACAAGATAAGCCCAGAAAGAAGTTGGTCTGAGGGAAGGAATTGGGAAATGGGTGGGAAGTGGGATTGGAATAGAATGATAGTGGATTAATTGAGGAGATGTTTGTGCCAGACAAGGGCAGGGTCAGAGTATATAGTGGGGAATGAAAGGGGAATAAGAGGAGGCATATCAGTAGGGTAGTCTGACCTTATCCTTTTCTTTGTCACTGAGTTCAGAAAAGGAGTTCCTATTCACTTCACTGCTTGTAGATTCTTCGCCCATCCTTGCGGTTGGTTCCATATTTTCTTAGTAATCTTGGTTTTGTTGTAGCAACTGTGCCATACTCCAGGGCTCCTGGCCTCTATATATACTCTCCAGGACAATGAGGAGCCACACCCTTCAACTCTGATTGGCCAACAGTCAGTGGTTGCCATGGTGAGGCCTGACATCACAAAGCCTCAGCTGGACCATCCAGTAGGGGGAGGTGGGAGAGGATGCAGAGGACTCAGATGCTCTGGTTAGAGAAAGGGGAGCTTCCTGGAACCTCCTAAAGTTTTTCCCAGATGGACCTGTCTCTCCCTCATGTCCTCTAGTTCAATGACTGTCCAGCATATGTCAGGGAGGTGGAGTTTCCTCTGAGCCATTTCCCATACGCCCCCATCCATTCAGTGGTCCATTCTACCATCCCCCACATATTACCATTGCCTGGTATGTTGTGTGTTGTTTTAATGGATGTTTTATTTTAGAATGGTTTTAGATTTACCGAAGAATTGTGAAGGTAATACCCATATACCCTATACCCAATTTCCCTTATTACTAATATCTTTCATTGATACGGTGCAACTGTAACATGTAATGAACCATCAGTGAAACAGTTAGAGTCAAACCTCAGTTCTTGAACATCTCCAATATCAAACAATTTGGTTCTAGACCAAGTTGTTCAAGGAAAAAATGTATCAGTTGTGGAATAAAACTTCAGTTCTTGCTCACATGGCTCAGTGGTTGAGCATTGACCTATGAACCAGGAGATCACAGTTCGATTCCCGGTCAGGCCACATGCCTGGGTTGCAGGCTCAAACCCCAGTAGGGGGCGTGCAGGAGGCAGCCGATCAATGATTCTCTCTCATCACTGATGTTTCTCTCTTTCCCTCTCCCTTCCTCTCTGAAATCAATAAAAATATATTTTAAAAAAACAAAGAATGGGAAAAGCAGAGAAAGGGCAAATGGTTGAAAGGAAAAGAGAGAAAATGAAGTAAAGGGAGGGCAAGGAAAGAAGATAGAAAAAGGAAGGAGGAAGGCAGAAAGAAGAGCAAACAATCACTTGGCTGACCCGCCCTGGCCTCTCACTGGGCCACCTGACCTCTGGCACCCTTGCTCAATGCCATTTACCCCAACGCCCCACCTACACTCCACTTGCACACCCATGTAGTCCATGCCCAGTTCCTATCCCCTCTGTTCACACACACCTATTCCCGGGGCCGGCTGCTTTGATGTAATCTGGGTGCTTTGATAAGGATGGAGGAGAAGGATGAGGGAGGAAAGTCCAACACGGATGAGATTCAACAAGAAAAACCATTTGGGCTAATGAAGCAAGAGGGCAAGAACAGGCTCTCAGAGCTCTTTTCAACTCTGAAAGGAAGAGGAACTCTTTCTGGCTTTACAAGACAAGAAACACAGGCAAACAGCAGGGCAGAATGGACTCCATTGATGTCAGAGAGGAAGGGAGAGAGAGACAGAAACATCCATGATGAGAGAGACTCGTTGATCAGATGCCTCCCGCACGCCCCCCACTGAGGATTGAGTCCACAACCCGGGCATTTGCCCTTGACTGGAATTGAACCCGGGGCCCTTCGGTCTGCAGGCTGACGCTCTACCCACTGAGCCAGGGCCTGAGTGTACCTTTTAATTCCAGTAGCCTTGTGGACTTCCGACAGGTCACTGATGACTTCTCTCATTTAAATATCTAAAGCAAGTGATTTTATTTTTAAGTCGAAGGGTGCTGGCATCCTACTCTTCCAACCCTCGCTTTTTTGACTTTCTGGGCTCATGAAAAGAAAAAGCAGATAAAGGAGCTATTCTTTGCCTTGGTGCCTTTGTAATTGAAAAATGTGACAGATCCTTTTCTCCTTCCTTCACATTTTGTATTTTAAAAATTGCTGTCAGACCAAGGCTTTGCCAAGTTTCAACCCCAAGTGAAATCTCACCGAGAAAACTGAGAGCTGTATAAAAAGCAGATGGATTATAGGTATAATCACACAGCTGACACGTGTGTTAGTTTTTTTCAAACAAGTTCATCTCTCTTGTGTTAAATGTATAATATTAGTTCTCATTATATTCATGTACTGAAATATATATCCTTTATCATTCCATTTTCTTTCTTTCTTTCCTTTTTTTAATCCTCCCCCCAAGGGTATTTTCCCATTGATTTTAGAGAGCATGGAAGAGAGAGGGAAAGACAGAGAGAAACATCAATGTGAGAGAAACACATCGATTGGTTGTCTCCTGCACGCCCAGTGCCCGAGCCACGGAGGAGCCTGCAACCGAGTTACCTGCCCTTGACCGGAATCGAACCCTTTGGTCCAAGGCCGACGCTCTATCCACTGAGCCAAACTGGCCAGGGCATCATTCCATTGTCTGATTATCAGGAAAGTTTCACTTTTGTAAAAATACATATCTATTCACCTGGATTAAAAAAAAAAACAGGCACCCCAGTTAAGAGAAGAAATTAGGAGGAACATGATAGCTTTCCCTCTGTAGTGAAGTCTGTCACATAGAAGAAGATACGCTGAGTGGCCAGATTATTATGACCACCCCATCAGTACTTCGTTGGGCCACCTTTTGCCTTCAATACTGCGGTGATTCTTCTTGGCATTGACTCCACGAGATGTTGAAAGGTGATGCGAGGAATCTGTCACCATGCCTGATGAATAGCACTGTCCAGTTCTGTGAGATCTGATGGTTGTGGAACCAGCTGCCTGATGGCTCTTTTAACTTCGTCCCACAAATGTTCAATTGGATTAAGATCTGGTGATTGTTGGGGGCCATCTAAGCAAGGTAAAGTCTCCCTCATGTTCTTGAAACCACTCCTGCACAATATGAGCACCATGGCATGGCGCCTTGTCTTGTTGGAAGAAGCCATCTCCATTGGGATACGCCATCAACATGATAGGATGAACTTAATCAGCCATGATACTTAGGTATGTTGCGCTATTCAGACGTTTATAATGATCTGGCCCTCTAGCAACTTCAGCGTGAAATTATAGCTAATTTGCCTACAAACGTCAGGTGGTCATAATAATCTGGCCACTCCGTGTATTTTCACAACTCCAGACAGTGGAGGCTGAACAAATACAAGACAATTTCCATTAGGCACACTAAACTCATTTAAGGAAAAACCTGATGTCAGTTAGACCTTTCTAAAAATAGAATGAGCAGCCTTGTTCAGTGATGGGGAAGTGAGGGGCATTGCCCCTGAGGGAGCTCATGTCTGGAGCTCTGGTCCTAGTGAGAAATCAGTGGAGAACCAATGGGAGGACTGGGTAAAAGAGTGAACATAGGCGCCACAAACATCCTTTATCTAAGTTTATGCCCCTCTCAGGCCTTCCTTGCCCGGCCAGTCAGTGCATTCTGCACTTCCAACATGGTTAATTATCATTGTCTGAGCATTCAAAGAGAAGCCAAGGAATGGCCAAAATCCAAACACTGACAACACTAAATGTTGGCAAGGATATGGAGCAACAGGAACTCTCATTCATTGCTTGTAGGAATGCAAAATGGTACAGCCACTTTGGAAGACACTTTAACAGTTTCTTACAAAATTAAAGATATCTATCTCTATATATAAAAGGCTAATATGCAAATTGTCTGCTCAGGAGTTCGACCAGGAGAGCAGGAGCTTGATTGCTCACTATGACATGTGCTGACCACCAGGGGGCAGCGTGGAACATGGCAGGCGACCAGCGGCAGGGGCAGTGGCGGTGGGGCACTGAGGGAGTGAGGGAAGGAGGAGGCGGAGAGGCAGAGAGGCCAGGCCTAGGGACCCTACCGTGCATGAATTTTGTGCACCAGGCCTCTAGTTCTTATAATATGATTCAGCAACCACGCTCCTTGAATTGAAAACTTATGTCTGCCCAAAAACCTGCACACAGATGTTCATAGCAGTTTTATTTATAATTGCTTGAAAGCAACCAAGATGTCCTTCCATAGGCCAAATAAATAAACCGTGGTGCAGCCAAACAATGGAATATTATTCAGCACTGAAAAAAAGAGCTATCGAGCCATACAAAGCCATGGAGGAAACTAAAATGCATATTGTTAAGTGACAGAAAGCAATCAGAACAGCTACATATTGTGATTCAAACGACATGACCTTCTGGAGAAGGCTATGGAGCTAGTAAAAATATTATTGTTGCAAGGGGTTGGGGGAAGGAAGGCACGAATGGACAGAGGATTTTAAGGGCAGTGAAACTATTCTGTAACTACTACAATGGTGGGCACATGTCATTATATATTTGTCAAAACCAGTGGAGTATGCAACACAAAGAGTGATCCTCATATAAACTATGCACTTTGGGTGATGATGTGTCCATGTAGGTTCATCCCTGTGACAGATGTATCACTCTGCTGTGGGACGTTGATAGTGGGGGAGGCTGTACGTGTGTGGGGGCAGGAGGCATATAGGATTTGTCTGCGCTTTCCGCTCACATTTACTGTGAACCTAAAAGGCGCTAAAAAAAATAAAACTGATTAATTTAAAAAGAAGAAGCTGGGGATGCTCCTCTTCAATAAGGCAGAAAAAGGGGTGCATTCATTTGGTAGAAAGTGAATCACATGACCTCTTACAGCCCCTTCCAACCCTGAGGTTCCCTGGTTCCTATGCTCTGTTTAGTGATGGGACACCACTGACTCTTAGGACAGGAAGGGATTTTATTTATTTACTAGAGGCCCAGTGCATGAATTCATGCATAGGTGGCATCTGGCTGGCCCGGCCTCCAATGGGGGCTGATCGAGGCCAGCCCTGCCCCCGATTGAGGGGGGTGGCAATCGTGGGCGGGGCTGGCTGGGGGAGGGGCAGCAGGAGTTTGTGGGGGCCAATTAGGGCCCTAATAGGGCGGGTTGGCCACCACAGTGCACGTCATAGCGACTGGTCGTTCGGTCATTCCGGCGTTCTGGTGGCTTGGCTTTTATATATATCGATTATTTTTTAAATCTTTATTGTTGAAAGTATTACATATGTTCCCTATTTTCCCCCATTGACCTCTTCTAACCCGCCCTCACCCCCTGCCCCAGCCCCTCACCACCCTAATGTCTGTGTCCATGGGTTATACATATATGCATACAAGGTCTTTGGTTGATCTCTTCCCATCCACCCACCCACCCTTGCCTTCCCTCTGAGGTTTGAAAGTTTCTTCCATGCTTCTATGTCTCTGGATCTATTTTGTTCACCAGTTTATTTTGTTCATTAGATTCCCCACATGAGTGAGATCATGTGATACTTGTCTTTCTCTGACTGGCTTATTTCAAGACAGGAGGGATTTTAAAGGTCATCTGATGGAGGAATTCTTCTCTCTGCAGCATGACTGCTGAAAGGTCACCTAGTCTGGGCTAGAAGGTCTTCGGGGAATAGAAATTTGGTGCCTCTTTGATTAACTCTTTCAATACCTCCTGAGTTGCACTGTCTGAGCGTCATCCTTGCATTGAAACAATCTGTCTCCCTGTGGTTCCCACCCTTCAGATATACCCCTGGGAATCAGAAAGACAGCAGGAGTGTCTGGAGGAAATCAGGCATCTACTCAACAGAAATCCCACCATAAGCGTGAAGCCCTTGCCATAGAGATGGGCGTTGGAAGAATAGGAGGCAGCGATCACGGACAGCCAGGCAGAACCAGACTGGACAGCAAGCCAGCCACAGAGTGAACTTGAGGCGGGGGGGGGGGGGGGCGACGACAAAGGCAGGGGCTCAGTTTAAGTGTTTGTGAGGTTATCGCTGTGCCGGGCCACAGGCAAATTTGGGCAAAGAGCACATTCACTTGTTTTGGGCAGCGTCATCTCTTCTTGATGAATATTGAGATTCTCTCAACTAAATATTCCCCACTCATACCTTCCCAAAAAGGTTCTTCTAAGCTGTCAGCAGACAGAAAGAGCTATCTGCTAAGGAGTTCACGGCCTTATTTAGAAAATATAAAAGAATTTTGCTAAATTGAGTAGATATTTTCATTCCTTATTTAGCTTGGCATTCCTTGGAAATCTCACACTAAATACGCTTTCCTTGACACTTTCCCCTTCCTGTCTCGATCTTCTTTCTCTCTGTCCCATTTCCTCTCAGCCTCCTTCATTGAATTCTCTCCTCTCACTTCTAATAGCGATGGTTTTCCCAAAGCCCAATCCCCAGCCTTGTTATCCTCCTATATAATAAAAGGCTTATATGCAAATTGACCAAACGGCAGAACGACTGTTCACTATGATGCACACTGACCACCAGGGGGCAGACGCTCAATGCAGGAGCTGCCCCCTGGTGGTCAGTGCGCTCCCACAGGGGGAGCACTACTCAGCCAGAAGCCGGGTTCATGGAGAGTGGGCCTAAGCCGTCAGTTGGACATCCCCTGAGGGCTCCCAGACTGTGAGAGGACACAGGCCGGGCTGAGGGACCCCCCCGCCCCCCAGTGCACGAATTTCATGCAGCGGGCCTCTAGTATTACATAAAACACATTTCCTGGGCAATCTAGCCACTCCCATGGCTGTATCTACACTTATCTGTTGATGAATCCCAAAGGGGTGTCTCTCCCAGTGCCACTCTCCTGCGCTCCTGAATCATCTCTACTGAACAGACCACAGGTATAAAGAGCATGTGTGTTCACATGGATCCAATTGTCGTTCACTCCCCTGTTCATGCGTTCCCAAGTGGGCACTATATGTACCCAGTCTCCAAAGCTGGGAAACCAGAAGCCACCTGCCCTCTTACCTCCCCATTAACTCCCATGTCCAGGCATGGAGTCCCACCACCTCTACCCCCCCCCCCGACGGCTCCAAATTCTGCCCCTTCCTTCACTCTCACCACCAATGACATGGTTCATCATCTCTCATTGGAACTATTGTAATATTCTGCTTTAACTTTTATATTTTTCTTTTTTAAAAATATTTTTATTGATTTCAGAGAGGAAGAGAGAGAGAGAGAGAAACATCAATGATGAGAGAAAATCATTGATTGGCTGCCTCCTACACGCCCCCCCTCCCCCACTGGGGATGGAGCCTGCAACCCGGGCATGTGCCCTTGACTGGAATCAAACCCGGGACTCTTCAGTCTGCAGGCTGACGCTCTATCCACTGAGCCAAACCGGCTAGGGCAGTGGTCGGCAAACTCATTAGTCAACAGAGCCAAATATCAACAGTACAACGATTGAAATTTCTTTGGAGAGCCAAATTTTTTAAACTTAAACTATATAGGTAGGTACATTGTTATTCACTTAATTAGGGGACTCCTAAGGCTTAGGAAGAGCCACACTCAAGGGGCCAAAGAGCCGCATGTGGCTCGCAGGCCGCAGTTTGCCGACCACGGAGCTAGGGCAACTTTTATATTTTTCATTATACTAAAATAGTTTACGTACTTTTATAATGAACAACAAGCCACTAACTGAAACTATTACTGGTGATTGATCATTTAGTAGTTGCCTCGAGATCTCTAGGTAGTATGCTTCATGTCACAGTTTCTTGGCTCATCAAAATCAAATTTCTATTGATTTTCTCCTACTACAGAGGAAAAGTTAACTTACCTCCCTCACCCCCAAATTTCCAGTAGCCCTTTTGCCCAAAAGTCTGTATAGACCCACAATTATTTCATTAAAAAATTAAGTCCTTATTAAGACATTCATATTACAGGCAGTCTCTCAATTACTTGCTTTTGAACAACAAAACACTATTTGGGGAAGTCACATTAACCTGAAATGACCTCAATCAAACTCAATTTGGACGCCTGTCAAGGTCACCTGACCTGATGGGAGACGGTAAGGAAATGCGATGCAGATGGAGTCGTCATTTCTGGAGAGATGACTTCAAGCTGCAGCCCTGGGTGCCACTGCGTATGAGCCTTTTGAAAAAAACAGTTCATTACAACACATGAATGCTTATGTCCCGGGGCTCACTACCAATTAGTGGGTCGATGTGAATCATGATGAAATTTCTAATGGCGGCATCAGGCCCAAATTCAAAGAATGCAGCAGCCCACCACCCGGTGGGAGTGAATATGGAACTGTTTTCATGTGGCTCCAGAGGAAGGAGAAATGAATGTCCATGTGCAAGTGCGGCGTTTGGGGAAAATTGTATCATGAAATGTGAGAGTAAAAGTGAGCAAGTTTGCCCTCGCTGGTTTGGCTCAGCGTATAGAGCGTCGGCCTGCGGACTGAAGCGTCCTGGGTTTGATTCTGGTCAAGGACACCTGCCCGGGTTGCAGGCTTGATCCCCAGTAGGGGTGTGCAGGAGGCAGCCGATCCATGATTCTCTCTCATCATGGATGTTTCTCTCTCTCTCTCCCTCTCCCTTCCTCTCTGAAATCAATTATATATATATGCCAGGCACAGAAAGACAAATATTACATGACCCCACTTGTATGAGGAACTTGGAGTAGCCAAACTCATAGAAGCAGAGAGAGGAATGGTGGTTTGCCAGAGGCTAAGGGGAGCGGGAAATGGGCAGATGCTACTCAGTGGGTATAAAGTGTCAGTTATGCCGGATGAATAAGCTCTAGGGATGTGCTGTACAACACGACGCCTACAGTTCATAGACTGTATTGTACGCACCACTTTCAAGGGTGTATCTCATAGCTCTTACTACGATAAAAAGGTGTTTTGAAAGTTACAGATTCATCTATATAACTGGAGAAAACATGCATCCATGTGTACATATGTAAACATAGAATGCCCATCTGAATGGAAACACAAAATTTGAGAATTCTTGTAGCAAATTCAACACCCCCCGAGAATACCTCCTTTTGCCCTAGCTGGTGTGGCTCAGTGGATAGAGCATCGGCCTGCAGACGAAAGGGTCTCGGGTTTGATTCTAGTCAAGGGCACGTACCTTGGTTGCAGGCTTGGTCCCCAGCCCTGGGGCGGGAGGCAACCAATCCATGTGTCTCTCTCACATCGATGCTTCTCTCTGTCTCCCCCCCACCCTTCCACTCTTTCTAAAAATCAATGAAAAAATATCCTGGGGTGAAGATTAACAGAAAAGGCAAAAAAAGAGGGGGGGTGGGAAAGTAGAGAAATAAAAGTAAAAAGACTACCTCCGTTTTCAGCCTCCATGGAAGCCACGCTGTTCTAAAGAGTTAATGTCCTCCCACTTAGACCTTCCTCGGCGCCGGGCACGGGCCTGTCTCCCTGTGCTTGGCACTCTGTAACATACTTCTTTTTCCCCCTCATCTCCTTTGTCCTTGTCAGGGAGAGCCTTTGGAGGTCAGCAAAAGCTCTTCTCTATTTCCTGACAGATAAATCTAATCACTTAACATTGGCTAAGGGTTCTATAAATGCTGGCTGCTTTGAATGAAGCTCTAGATAAAACGCATCCCACTCTGAAGGGGGCCCGTCAGTGAGACAGATGCGGACTTGCGATTTGTCCAACACACAAAGAAGGAAAGCCCGTTAAAAAGTCCTCGAGTCTTTCCGAACTTGACTTTGATGACCTGCGGAGACCAAGGAGAGCATTTTGTCCCCGTGATGGGTATTTATTATTTATCCTCTTCATCGGGACGCAGCAATTTCGTTCATCCTTCCTGTTCATCAGCATAATGGCTGTGAGAGGTCCCCCATGTCTGTGGGGCCCGCTCCAGCCTCCTATTTTAGGGCAGTGCCATGAGCTCACATAGAAAGCCGTGCCAGGCTCCGCATATGGTCTGTAATATAAATAGATCGCATCCCAGGCATATCAGCAAGATAGAGGCGGCCTGCCCTCCCCGAAGTCTGCTGAAGCAGAAATTCTCACCTAGAAAAGTAGGCAAGCCACCTCTACTGCCGACTTCCCAGGGAATTGAAGGATGCGTTGTGTGAAAATTTCACTCTGGCAGACTCAGATGAGTCCTGGACTACGCAAAAATAAAACATGCCCCAAGTGAAGACTAAATGGTGATCCTGTTTCAGTTCAGACTTTCACCTCCCATCGGGCTTCGTTACTACGAGTTTATGACAATCCATTTAGGTTCATGATCTGAAGCTTAACCTATTGCATTAGCCTAAACCCGTGGTCGGCAAACTGCGGCTCGAGAGCCACATGCGGCCCCTTGAGTGTGGCTCTTCCTAAGCCTTAGGAGGACCCTAATTAAGTTAATAACAATGTACCTACCTATATAGTTTAAGTTAAAAAAATTTGGCTCTCAAAAGAAATTTCAATCGTTGTACTGTTGATATTTGGCTCTGTTGACTAATGAGTTTGCTGACCATTGGCCTAAACTGTAGTGATTAGATTCTGTTTTGTCATAGATAGATAAAATCTGATAATCTGGCTTACTCATGATAGGAGTTTCCATTAAAATAAAAAGGGTTCTAGCCAGTTTGGCTCAGTGGGTAGAGCGTTGGCCCTCGGACTGAAGGGTCCCGGGTTCGATTCCGGTCAAGGGCATGTACCTTGGTTGCAGGCTCCATCCCTGGCCTTAGTTGGGGCTCGTGCAGGAGGCAACTAATTGATGTGTCTCTCTCACATCAATGATTCTGTCTCTCCCTCTCCTTTCCACTCTCTCTAAAATCAATGGGAAAATATCTTTGGGTGAGGAGTAACAACAACAACCAAAAATACAGTGGGGCCTTGACTTAAACGAGTTTAATTCGTTCCGTGACGGAGCTCGTAACTCAAATTACTCGTATGTCAAATCAAAAAGTGAACGGGTGAGACACGTGATGCTGGGCTGATGTTGTGGCGTTCACTGTGACGTTCGCTGCGCCAACTAGTGGTGGGGTATCTGAAGCTGGCTCGTAACCCGAATTTTAGCTCGCAACTCAAAGCAAAAAATCGGCCGAGAGACGGCTCGTATTTCGAAAAACTCGTTAGTCGGGACACTCGTAAGTCAAGGCCCCACTGTATATGTTACTCAGTTGCTTTGCTTCATTATTTTCAGGAGTCATTGCTAGACAGATAGTTTCATATAGTGCAAAGGTCAGCAAACTACAGCATACAGACCAGACCTGGCCTGTCACCTGCTTTTTTTTTTTTTAATATGTTTTTATTGACTTTTTAGAGAGAGAAAGGGAGAGCGAAAGAGATAGAAACATCTATGAGGGCACAACATCGATTGGCTGCCTCCTACACGCCCCCTACTGGAGATTGAGCCCGCAATCCGGGCATGTGCCCTGATGGTATCAAACCGTGGCCTCTTGGTACATGGGACACGATGCTCAATCCACTGAGCCACACCAGCCAGGCTGCCACCTATTTTTGTACAGCCCGTGAGCAGAATGACTTTACATTGTTTGACGGTTGGGAAAAATTCCAAAGAACAACTCATGACATGTGAAAAAGAAATGAAAAACCAAGGGTAGTGTCCCTAATAAAGTTTTATGGGAACAGCCACACTCATTCATTTAGGTATTGTCTCTGGCTGCCTGTGCACTACAAGGGCAGAACTGGGGAGCCACAACACACACTGGCCGGCAACTGAAAATATCCACTATCTGGCCCTTCACAGAAGAAGTTTGCTGACCCCAGTACACTGACAGGAGCTCACATTTTAGAGTTAAAATAACAGCCCTCACCGGTTTGGCTCAGTGGTTGAGCATCAGCCTGCGGACTGAAGGGTCCCGGGTTCGATTCCGGTCAAGGGCACATGCCTGGGTTGCAGGTTCGATCCCTAGTAGGGAACGTGCAGGAGGCAGCCGATCCATGATTCTCTCTCATCATTGATGTTTCTATTTCTCCCTCTCCCTTCCTCTCTGAAATCAATAACAATGTATTTTTTAAAAAGAAAAAGAAAAAATCACATGGATTTCAGCCTTCGTCAGCTGGCAGTCTGATCTTTGAGTGTCTGTGAACCTCAAGTTAAATGGGAATAAGACTTTCCTTGAAGGATTGGTAGACGTATTAGCAGGAGGGCTGTACAGGTTGGAAGTATACTAGGAACTCAGCAAACACGAACAAATGATAATAGTAACACTTACTAATACCGTCATTAGCACACACTTGACCCCAACATTTCCCCTTCGGCGCGCCCTGAGAGATCCTGTGTCAAATGCCTTTGGGAATCCGGGCAAAAGCACAGCTTAAAACCCCACCCTAGTCCCTTTCGCCCCTTAGTCCGGTAATGACAGGACAAGTTCCCGTCCCATCCGCTTTTGAC
Source organism: Myotis lucifugus (assembly GCF_000147115.1). NCBI lineage: Eukaryota > Metazoa > Chordata > Mammalia > Chiroptera > Vespertilionidae > Myotis > Myotis lucifugus. The sequence continues at coordinate 7,326,105 of NW_005871097.1, forward strand.
AGCAAACCGGAGGGAGGGGGATATCTTTCTAATTCACATGCCCTTGCAGCCCGTCCTGAGTTCCCTGAGAAATTAGCTTCCTGGGAAATTGTCTCCTGAGTGACAAAGGTGACATTATCTGCAACAGGAAATCACCACCCGCCTCATTCTCCTTCCAACTTTCTTATCCCAAGAATGTCAGCAAACAAGTTAACAGGAAACGGAGAACCAACATTGAGAGTCAACATCAGGTGCACACAGTCCCCAGGCTACCAGAACCCCACCATTTCCGATTGCCCGGGGAGCACCTAGAGGGGCCGCAGAGGCAGAGGCTGGCCTTGAGTTTGGGATTGGTATCCCCAAGGCTCCAGGGATCCGAGATGGGGACATGCCTGCCACTCACCTCGCCCACGGCCTCCATCGGGACCTTGACCTCGGCCCTGGCCACCTCCAGCGCTGCAGGAGACTGCCATCCCTGGGGGCTTCCGGGCCTCAGGCGAGCCTCCTGGCTGCCATCTCATCGCTGGAGTGGAAAAGAGGTCGACTCTAGACCTTTTCCTTCCGGACCCCATCCCTTCCCCTTCTCGCATCCCGCCATCTCCCCGGCTCTCTGGGCAGCTCCGGCCTCCTCTTCCCGCTGAGCTCCCTTTCCGATGGCACTTTCTGGGATGATCCACATCCCTCACGAGTGACAGGACGTCATCTTGCTAATTAACATATGGCCTAATTATGGCAGCGTTACACTTTAGAAGACAGAATGAAGTCTGAAGTGACCCGAGGAATGGGGGGGGGGGCAGACGGAGACGATGGAAGTGGCAGCGATCAAGTGGGGGCGGGCAGTGATGTGGCCAGGTCCTGCGAGGCCCGAGACAACTGGCCCGGCTCAGGTGCGTGGACACCTGGGGGTGGGCTCCAAGCAGGCTGTTGTAAAAGGGAGCATCCTATGTAGGACAACAGGGGACTTTCTCCCCTCCTCCTCCTCCTCAGCCTTTCCCCCACCCTCCCTGGCCCTGAGGGGCACTTGATAAGATAGAGTAAATGGCCAGGCCGGTGTGGCTCAGTGGTTGAGTGTCAACCAATGAACCAGGAGGTCACGGTTCGATTCCCAGTCAGGGCACATGCCCAGATTGCAGGCTCGATCCCCAGTTGATCTCTAGTAGGGTCGTGCAGGAGGCAGCCGATCAATGCCTCTCTCATTGATGTTTCTCTCTCTCTCTCTCTCTCTCTCTCTCTCTCTCTCTCTCCCTTTCTGAAATCAATAAAAATATATTTTTTAAAAAGAAAGATAGAGCCGCCCTAACCAGTTTGGCTCAGTGGATAGAGTGTCGACCTACGGACTGAAAGGTCCCAGGTTCGATTCCGGTCAGGGGCATGTACCTTGGTTGCGGGCACATCCCCAGTAGGAGATGTGCAGGAGGCAGCTGATCGATGTTTCTCTCTCATCGATGTTTCTAACTCTCTACCCCTCTCCCTTCCGCTCTGTAAAAATCAATAAAATATATTTTTTAAAAAAAAGACAGAAAGATAGAGCCAATGAAGCAGAAAAATTCATGGCCACAAAGTTGACTTTTCACAGGGTGTTGCAAAAGAGCTGGGACCCTGGGAGTGGGAGCAGTGGAATAGCTCTTGGGTTTTTTTTGCAGTTTCTTTTTTCTTTTTTAAAATTTCTTTTGCATTACAGTTGCCACGTGTATGACAGCTAACTGATGTGCTGAGGTTGGCACTGCTAGTAAGTGGTCCCTACTCTGCTAGTGACCTGGCCCAGGGGTTAGGACAAACAAGGACATCAGGTGTGCCTTGGTGGGTTCTCCTGGGGTCAAGAATGTGAGTACAGCCCTAGCTGGTTTGGCTCAATGCATAGAGCGTCGATCTGCGCACTAAAGGGTCCCAGGTTCAATTCCGGCCAAGGGCACATGCGTGGGTTGCGGGCTCGATCCCCAGTAGGGGGCGTGCAGGAGGCAGCTGATCAATGATTCTCTCTCATCATTGATATTTCTATCTCTCCCTCTCCCTTCCTCTCTAAAATCAATAAAATATATTTTTTTTAAAAAAGAATGTGAGCACAAGGCGTTTGTTTGGGAGGAAATCTAGGAAACTCGGGCAGGGAGTGAGGAAATTAGACGGAAGGCAAAGGAGGCAACAGGAGGTGTGTGAGCAAAGCAAGTTCTCCCTGTGGGCCGCGAGCGCAGTCCAGCTGGGAAGCGGGGAGATGGACCAGAAAAAGCAAAAATTGAAGGTGCTCGGCCCTCGTTTCCTGTAAAGGGCCGGAGAGGGAATATTTTCAGCTCAGCAGGTCAACGATCTCTGCTGCGAGTCCTCAACGCTGCCTCTGTGCCGTGAAAGCAGCACGGGGATAAATGGGGATGGCTGTGCGCCAATAAAACATTATTTGCCAAATTAGGCAGCCAGTCCAAGGGCTGGAGTGTGTCAACCCCTTGCTGTAGACTAGTGTCTCTCACACTCCCGTAGCAAAGAAACAATTTTTAAAAAGTCCAATCTGCCTGGCTGGTGTTGCTCAGTGGTTGAGCGTCTACCTATGAATCAGGAGGTCCCGGTTCGATTCCCGGTCAGGGCACAGGCCAGGATTACGGGCTCGATCCTCAGTAGGGAGCGTGCAGGAGGCAGCCGGTCCATGATTCTCACCCACGTTTTTATCCCTCTCCCTCTCCCTTCCTCTCTCTTTAAAATCAATAAAAACTTATTAAAAAATTTTTTTCAAAGTCCAACGCATTGCAAAAAAAGACTCTTATAAATACAATTAAAATGAATCGTGGGGGGAAAAGAAATAAAAAAAAAACAGACGTACAAAATACAAGTCTTTAAAAAAAATTATTAGACTCAGAAGACACGCAATGAATCCGTCCAATCCTGATAGAGTCTCTAAATGCTTACTCTGAAGTTACGCACCTAACTTATCACAGACAGGTCAAGCCCTTGACCTCGGCCATGGCCATCACCACAGTTCACAGCCGTCTGGTCCCTCTTACCAGGCAGTGCCCTGGGCGGTCCCGGATCTGTCTCCTGCTTCAACAGACCCAGACACCCCCCTCCTTCCAGCCTCCCGCCGCTCTCCTGCGTCTTATCCAGTCCCCACCTTCAGAACCACCTCCTGGACCAGCCAACACACCACTTTTTTCTCCCTTAACTCCTATTGCCCAACAGCCATGAGCTCCCAAATCCATCAGCACCATCCACCAGGTGGAGGCTGGGGTGAACCGCCTGCCAGCCTCCCTCTGCGGCCTCCACACCCACCTCTCTCTGGGCTTCTCTTTCCGCCGGATGGACCATGTGGCTCCCGAGGGCAAGTTGGCGGAGGAGAAGCCTGTGGGCCTGAGCAGCCATCCCTCAAAGAGGCAAAGCCAGCGCGGTGGCCGCATTCCCGTCCAGGACGAGCTGAAGCCTCCCCAAGGTGAGTGGGCAACACTCAGGGCGCCATGGAGGCCGCCCTGGCCTTGGAGAGGAACCTGAACCAGGCCCTTTGGGAGCTGCAGGCCCCCCTTCTACCCATGCAGACCCTCAGCTCTGTGACTTCCGGGAGAACCACTTCCGGGGTGGGAAGGTGAAACTCATCAAGAAGATGGGTGACACCTGACTCACCTCCGCAGGCGGCCGGCCCCCCAGGCTGGGCTGGGCGAGCATCTGTTCAAAAGATTCACCCTTTGAGGGGCCCCTCTGCATCCCCTGGTGTCTGGCTTTTACCTGAGCCCCTCCCAGAACTACTAGCTATTCTCTTAACCACTCTGGATCCCTCTCCCATGCATTGGACTGAATGAAACAATAAAGGTCACAGTTTGATTCCAGGTCAAGGGCACAGGTCCAAGGTGCGAGCTCGATCCCCAGTGAAGGGCATGCAGGAGGCAGCCAGTCCATGATTCTCTCTCATCATTGATGTTTCTGTCTCTCTCCCTCTCCCTTCCTCTCTGAAACCAGTCCTATATAATAAAAGCCTAATATGCTAAGTGTCCGGTCATCTGGTCAGCCATTCAAGCAATCAAAGTGTAATGTGCTAATGATATTTGAAGGCTGCTCAGCCACTCGCTATGACATTCACTGCCCACCAGGGGGCAGATGCTTCGACTGGTAGGTTAGCTTGCTGCTGGGGTCCAGCCAATCGGGACTGAGCGAGACTGGCCGGACATGCCCTGGAGCCTTCCTGTGATTCCTCCACAGCTGACTAACTTCCCGATCGTGCACCAGTGGGGTCCCTTGGCCTGGCCTGCGCCCTCTCACAATCCATGACCCCTTGGGGGATATTGGAGAGCAGGTTTCGGCCCGACCCCGCAGGCCAGGCCAAGGGACCCCAATGGTGCACAAATTCGTGCACTGGGCCTCTAGTAAAAATATATTTAAAAATTACATTGAATGATCAGGAAGTGTCCTCGGTGCTCCTGTGATTACGTGGCCCACCGGGTACCCTGGTGGCGCTTCAGATCTTTGATGGATGGAGAAGGAGAAAGGGAGGGAGGCAGTTCCACCTGCGAAGTGAGCTCCTCTGGAGTTTCTCCTTGGAAAGGGGCTGGAGGTCGCGTGTAACAGCTGGCCGAGCTGCTGATCAAGACCGCCCTCGGCACCTCTTGGACGGTTCGCCATGTGCCACTCAGAAAAGAAAAGGGCTGATGAGCGCTTCCGCACAGACGCCGAGGGAAGAGTTCGCTATTTCTAGAGACAATACGCTATTGCTAAGAAATTATTTCCAATTGCAGAATGCATCTGTGTCAAAGAAATGCATGTGAAAGCCTGCACACTCCTTTGTTAGCAAAACCCAATTCAGCCAGATAATCTTGCCCACATTATTACAAAGTGAGTTTTACAATAATTAGCCAACTCTGCCAACGCCGTGAGAGGCAGCTGAGTCTCTCAATCGCTTGCTTACCAATACACAACCGCAATTTAACAGACCACTCTGAATAACTTATTTTTAGGACATATGTTTTGCATGCCATTATTTTCACAAAGCGATGTTTTGTCAAATAAATTGTTTTTCATGTCCCTGGCAGATTTTTACATAAGTAGCAAATGGGCTTAAATGTAAGAGCACAAACCGTAAAATTTCTTGAGGAACTCATAGGAAAAGATCTTTTTGACCTTGTAATCAGCAAAAATTTCATTAAACAGGACCCAAAATGCGTTAACCATAAAATAAAAGTGGTACATTGCACTTGATCAAAATAAAAAACCTGCTCGCCAAGACACCATTGAGAAAATAAAAAGGGCCCAGCCAGTGTGGCTCAGTGGTTGAGCATGGACCCATGAACCAGGAGGTCATGGTTCGATTCCCGGTCAGGGCACATGCCTGGTAGGGGGCGAGTGCAGGAGGCAGCCGATCAATGATTCTCTCTCATCATTGATGTTTCTCTCTCTCTCTCCCTCTCCCTTCCTCTCTGAGATCAACAACAAAAAATATTTTTAAAAATAAATGCACTCTTGATATATGCAATGACATGAATGACTCAAAATCAGTCTGTTGAGTGACCGAAACCAGATGTGAAAGAACACATATTGTAAGTTCTATTTATGTCAATTTGTAGAAACAAATAAAACTTTTATAGTGAAGAAATACGTTTCCATAAAATTTTTCTGTTATCTGAGAAAAGTCTTTTCTTTCAGATACACCCATCAACCCTGATCTAACTCATTGTCTGAAAAATAGAGGTCTTATTTTGGTCTTCTACCCATCTATCTGTGTGTAGGAACTGACTAACCATAACTCAGGTCGAACATATTCATGGCCTGGAATAAAAAATCATTTCTGCAAAATTAAGTCTGCATTACACTTGAGAACACTAATGTCCAAGAGATGCAGCCTAAGGAAACTGTTTTGTCCCGGGCTGCAAGGCAACAGACTGAAGTTCAATGCCAAAGGCTGGACCTGGAGTCTATTTTTTCCCACCCTGGCCACTGCACTGCTACGACGGAAGATGCGGCCCATCGATTCCACCAGCTGCGCTACAAGATTGCATAGCTTGTAATCTCTGAAGCTTAAAAGAAAATCCATTTACAAAAATTCAGAGATACATCAAAATGACAAGGGGAATAGAGTGCCTTCATTTTCAATTAACACCAGCCGGAGTTTTCAAAAACTGTAGCACCCTCGCTCCCCCTTTTCTTTACGTTGTCTACCATCTCCCAACTTGATCATAAACATGTTGTGGGAACAGAATTGATGGGATGTTTACAAAACAGATGTTTTTCAAGGGATGTTAATAATATATTTAAACCTAACATCTACTTTTCCAAAGGGACATAGATTATAAGTGACAGAGAACGAGGTACACAAGAATGCATTAAAACATATGCCACAGAGAGACAAGATCACGGGAGATGCTGTCTACTCGTTATTTACTGAGTAGCCTCTATGTAATAGAAAGGTCCCGCGTTTCTCCTGAAGAATTGGGAGTCTTTCGCACTGTCAAATGATGGACTGTTTAGAAGATAACTCAAAAAGTATAATATTTCACTGTACTTAGAACCAACAGGGGAAGAAATAAGAATATTTAAGATACTTTCTTCTTAGGAACGACTAAATGAAGACTTTTAGCCCGGCCAGGGTGGCCCAGTGGTTGAGCGTTGACTAGCCAGGGCACATGCCTGGGTTTCAGGTTCACTCCCAGTAGGGGGTGTGCAGGAGGCAGCTGATCAATGATTCTCTCTCATCATTGATATTTCTCTCTCTCTCTCCTTTCCTCTCTGAAATCAATAAAATATATATACATATACATATATATATATCTCTCTCCTATGTAATAAAAGCATAATATGCAAATCGAACAAATGGTGGAACAACTGGTCGCAGTGATGTGCACTGACCACCAGGGGGCAGACGCTCAATGCGGGAGCTGCCCCCTGGTGGTCAGTGTGCTCCCACAGGGGGAGTGCTGCTCAGCCAGAAGCCGGGCTCATGGCTGGCGAGCACAGCAGCAGTGGCAGGAGCCTCTCCCACCTCTGCTGCAGGAGGGCAGTAAGGAGCAAGGGGTCCCGGACTGCGAGGGCAATGTCCCCGAGGGGTCCTGGATTGGGAGAGGGTGCAGGCCAGGCTGAGGGACCCGCCCCCCACTTCCAGTGCATGAATCTCGTGCACCAGGGCTCTAGTATATACAGTATATATATTAAAGGATCCTTTAGCATATATCAAATTAGCATATATCATGCAATAGACACAAGGATAGTAATTTGCATATTTAAGAAACACAATAATAATGTCTATATAATAATGAATCCAGCCTGGATTATGTTTGTCTATGCCAAAACAGTAGTAAAATAGGATTTTGAATATTTGTGTGGCACTGGAGCCCATGAGAGCATCATGGGCCCTGGTAGTGGGAGATGCATGGTCGTGGGGAGACACGCAGATGTGGGTTCTGAGTCCTGGTTTCCCTTGTTGGCTGCGTGTTATTTAGCTCCGTGTCTCCCGGTCAGCTAAGCGGGGCCCGAGCCCTCCAGGAGCTGCTGGGAGGCTGCAGTGAGCAAGTCTCTGGAGCTCCGGCTTAGCAGGTGCTAAACGATGGAGGTTCTCCTCTCTCTTCACAGGAAAACCCTCAACCAGATTGCACAGCAGACATGTTAGGGGGCACTTAGCCAAGATGCGCTCCTCGACCTTGCCTCTCAGTTTCTAAAATCTCCTGCCGGGAGCAGCTTCCAACAGACTGTCAAACTACAGCGGGAAGGCCGGGGAGGGTTGGGGGGCGGGAGGGGGGGTAAGAGATCAACCGAAGGACTTGTATGCATGCAGATAAGCATAACCAATGGACACAAGACACTGGGGGGTAGGGGAGGCCGGGGGAATGTCAAGGGGGAAAAAAAGGAGACATATGTAATACTCTTTGTAATACTTTAAGCAATAAAACAAAATTAAAACTATATTTGGAAAGAAAAAAAAGAAAAATAAAATAAAATCTCCTGCCTGCTCCGTTCTGCATGTGTGAGGGATTCAACAGAAATCATAGAATGGATCTCTACTTTTCTGTGGAAAAATCCCAATTCCAACTGAAATAACCAGGTAAATGAAGGAGTCACGTTCTGGACCTCACCCTTTCTGATTTTAAAAATATATATATTTGTATTAATTTCACAGAGGAAGGGAGGGGGAGAGAGAGATAGAAACATCAATGATGAGAGAATCATGGATCGGCTGCCTCCTGCACGCCCCACACTGGGGATCGAGCCCACAACCCGGACATGTGCCCCGACCGGGAATGGAACCGTGACCTCCTGGTTCATAGGTCGATGCTCAACCACTGGGCCACGCAGAGGGCAGTTTCTCTGATTTTCATCCCCCAGAGCTGAGTAGTCAGACCTGACAATAGGAACAGAACCAGGAAGGGTGTATGGCTTGATTGACATAAAGACCTGCCCCTGGCCAGGTGCAGACAAGCCCAGTCTTCATAGTTAGGATCGTGCTTACCTTTCAAAAACACATGAAAACTTAGGGATGACTATTTGCTGTTTTAATTTAAAAATAAGACTACAACATTAGCAAAACCACCCCAAGTTCAGAGCCTACTTAAAGCAGAGCTGCCCAGCTGGTGTGCTCAGTGGTTGAGCATTGACCCATGAACCAAGAGGTCACTGGTTCGATTCCCAGGCAGGGCACATGCTTGAGTTGCGAGCTCGAGCCCCAATAGGGGGTGTGCAGGAGGCGGCTGATCCATGATTCTCTCTCATCGTTGTTTCTATCTCTCCCTCCTTCTCCCTTCCTCTCTTTCTCAAATCAATAAAAACATTTTTAAAAGATAAAAATTTTTAAAAAGCAGAACTGATAGGATGCTTTAAAACTATGGGGGTAGTATGCACAACTGTCTGAAAGTAAACTAGAATTCACTTTGAAGACTGAACAGAATATGTGTGTGAAAATGTGTGTGTGTGCACATAGGAAGACTCGCGTGCACACACACACACACACACACACAACCAGCTAAGAGGAGATTAGGGTCCAAGAGTGACCCAGGAGCCCATGCCCAACCCCAGCTGAGTCGCCTGGACTGACACGCAGCTGGGAGCATGCTCTACCTAAGAAAGATGCTCCCGCCCTGGCTGGTTTGGCTCAGTGGATAGAGCGTCGGCCTGGGGACTAAAGGGTCCCAGGTTCGATTCTGGTCAAGGGCATGTACCTTGGTTGCGGTCACATCCCCAGTAGGGGGTGTGCAGGAGGCAGCTGATCGATGTTTCTCTCTCATCGATGTTTCTAACTCTCTATCCCTCTCCCTTCCTCTCTGTAAAAAATCAGTAAAATATATTTTTTTAAAAATGAAAACTCACGAGGGGCAGGGTGACTCCACTAGGACATTGTGCTGCACCAGCACGGCCATGGGTGAACCTGAGGGGGGCGGTGAAGGATTAGAAAAGACAGACAAGAGAATAAAGCTGGGGCCAGGTGGGACGCTGTCCTCTGATTAGAGAGACAGTGCCACCGCCTGCAAGCCGTGTCTTTATTTTATAGCAGATTCCACGAGGCAAAGTAAGGGCTTGGTCAAGATGTTTATAGCATTCTCGTGGATTTCGAATCTACTCAATTACATGCACCTGATCAAGCTTTGTTTTGGCAGCACTTGCTGCACCTCCCACAGCCCGCCTCACTCAGCCACCTGGGACCACAGGTTCGGACCAGAAGGTCAAGCCTACAACTACAGCCTTTGGCTATAATCGTGCTGGGAGGGCTTTGCTCTCCAAGCTGGGACTTGCACGTGGCTTTGCCTCGAGAGGATGGTGCCCTCTCATTAGTCCGAGGCTTGAACCTATGCAAACACTGTAGCCGCTCTCCACAGGACATGCCCTCAGATGCATATACAGAAAAACCCTCCTTTACCAGCTCTCTGTGCAATACTGGGAGGTGGGGTGCCCAGGCCTCTCGTCTCTTGCCAACCCTGGTCTTTTTTTTTTTAATATATTTCATTGATTTTTTACAGAAAAGAAGGGAGAGGGACAGAGAGTTAGAAACATTGATGAGAGAGAAACATTGATCAGCTGCCTCCAGCATACCCCCTACTGGGGATGTGCTCGCAACCAAGGCACATGCCCTTGACTGGAATTGAACCTGGGACCCTTCAGTCCGCAGGCCGACGCTCTATCCACTGAGCCACACCGGTCAGGGCTCTAGCCCTGGTCTTATAAGTCTACCCTTTCCCTATAGGGCTTACTACTTACCCTATACCAGTGATGGTGAACCTTTTGAGCTCGGCTTGTCAGCATTTTGAAAAACCCTAACTTAACTCTGGTGCCGTATCACATATAGAAATTTTTTGATATTTGCAACCATAGTAAAACAAAGATTTATATTTTTGATATGTATTTTATATATTTAAATGCCATTTAACAAAGAAAAATCAACCAAAAAAATGAGTTCGCGTGGCACCTCTGACACGTGTGTCATATGTTTGCCATCACTGCCCTATACTATGTAACATACAGTTTATCCAAATCTTTTTTTTTTGAAGCTACCATTTTTCTAAATAGTTTATTGATTTTGAGAGAGAAGCATCGATTGGTTGCCTCCCACACGTTGCCCCAACTGGGAATCAACCCCGCAACCTTTTGGTCTATGGCAGCGGTTCTCAACCTGTGGGTCGCGACCCCTTTGGCGGTCGAACGACCCTTTCACAGGGGTCGCCTAAGACCATCCTGCATATCAGATATTTACATGACGATTCATAACAGTAGCAACATTACAGTTCTGAAGTAGCAACGAAAATAATTTTATGGTTGGGTCACAACAGAAGGAACTGTATTTAAAGGGCCAGAAGGTAGAGAACCACTGGTCTATGGGATGATGCTCCAACCGACTGAGCCATCTAAAGTCTTCATAAATGACCTGTGGTCAGCCGAAGGAGCCGCCTGCATGACAGAGGAAGCAGAAATATTGGGGATCACGTCCGGGTGGTGGAGCTGTGCGCAATGGCGATTTTCTTATTTCTACTTTTCTGACTTGGTAAATTGCCGACCTTCCTTTGAGAGCTGAGGAGGGGCTAGTTATTATCGACAATGAACTTGAAACCACCTCAATAGTAGCCCCTCAGAAGAAACAGCTGTACTTGGTGATTTGGCCTTGAAGTAACCACTGGTTCTTTACAGATGTAGTCTATGAGGCAGCGATTGTGAGGAGAATGTAATCCCGGCTCCCCATTTACCCCGTCAATGCTGCTTGAAAGAAACAGGCCAGGTCTCTCTGCTTCGGCGGGTGACAGTCCCTGTCACAAAAGATTCTTTCTTCGAAAACCTCTTACTGCATCTTTACCAAGTCGTGCTCCCTCCGGGACTTGAGGGGAAAGCTATTCTTGTGAGAAATAATAAATCAAGCAAAATAAACCATGGCCCGAAAAGGGATTTACACTTCCATTTGCAAGAAGGGAGAATGGCAGTAGATGAGTCAAACTCACCTCATTGAATGCATTGTCCTAAAGAGGGTGCTTATCTGGCTCCCCGGCCTATAGGCATGAAAGAAGCGAGTGAGGAGAGGGTTGGACAGAGAAGGTTCTGTGGACTGCGAGGCTGGCGGCGGGGGGCAGACAAAGAAATGCCTGCCTGACTCTGTGAAAAAGAGGTATTAAGAGAGATTTTAAAAGTATATACAGCCCTGGCCCATTTGGCTCAGTGGATAGAACATTGGCCTGGGGACTGAAGAGTCCCGGGTTTGATTCCCAGTCAGGGCACATGCCTGGGCTGCAGGCTCCATCCCCAGTAGGGGGCGTGCAGGAGGCAGCCGATCCATGATTCTCTCATCATTGATATTTCTATCTCTCTCCCTCTCCCTTCCTCTCTGAAATCAATAAAAATATATTTTTTAAATAAAAGGTACATTGCTAGACCCCCGTGGATGCCTGAAGCCTCGGATAGCACCGAACCCTATAGACACTATGTCTCTATAGACACATACCCTGTGGGAAGGATCCCCTGTCACACCAAGGCAAAATGAGTATTACAGAACCAAGGAGCAATTCCCCAGTGAAGCCACTTAATTTCATGCAATTTAAAGCAGACGCCTGTTGATAAATTAGCTCCAGAACCGCCAACTGTGAAAAATGGGGCTGCCGTCAGAGGCGCCCAGACATAGATTATTTGTCAACAGGAGCAAGGAGCCCCAGAGCGAGTGACCCGGCTGCCTGCAGGCCACGCCACGACTCTAGCAAGTCCCCAGCGCAAAGCACACGGTTGCCATTAATGACCAGGGATTAGCTGTGTCACTCTGTCTTAATCCCTTTTAGTTGTTGTCGTTCATCCTCGCCCGAGGATATTTTCCCATTGATTTTTAGAGCGAGTGGGAGGGAGGGAGAGACAGGGAGAAACATCAATGTGAGAGAGACGCATCGATTGGTTGCCTCCTGCATGAGCCCCGATCAGGGCCGGGGAACCTGCAACCAAGGTATGTCCCCTTGACCAGAATCGAACTAGGGACCCTTCGTTCCTCGGGCCAATGCTCTATCCACTGAGCGACACCGGCTAGGGCTCCATCCATATTTGAAGGAGACAAAAGAAGTGCAAATGCTCTTTGGTTGTCTTTTTTTAAAATATATTTTTATTGATTTTTTAAAAAATATATTTGATTTTTTACAGAGAGGAAGGGAGAGGGATAGAGAGCCAGAAACATCGATGAGAGAGAAACATCGATCAGCTGCCTCCTGCACGCCCCCTACTGGGGATCTGCCCGCAACCAAGGTACATGCCCTTGACCGGAATCGAACCTGGGACCCTTGAGTCCGCAGGCTGCCGCTCTATCTGCAGGCCTTTCAATGGGAAGGCAAGTAAACGCTCAGCTTGTCCCCGCAGGCCGAGAAGTTTCCCCATCGGTGCTGGTGAGAGTGGTTTTGGAGATGTTTTCCCCTTGCAGGCCCTTCTTCCCTTTGTTTCCACCTGTTTCATTTCTGATGCTTCTCCATCTTCTCCAAGGTCTTGCTGGAATCGGCTGGACTCCGGTCCCCGGGACTCATGGATGACTTGTCTATGATGACCAAGGCCTCTTGTATGTAGTTCTGCATCGCAGACACGGCGGCGCAGATGGCCTGGCTGCCAAACCCGTGGGTCACCAGGCTGAAGTGAGACAGGCAGTTCTGAATGTTCGCCTCTGAGACCGGGCCCGGCCTGTCCCCGTTGGGTGTTGGGTCTTGGTGGAGAAGGCCCGTGAATTCTTGACACACTTGCTGTGCGGCCAGCAGCATGTCCTTCCTCGTTGCCATCTCATTCCATCCTCCAAGATGAGGTCCAGTTAAGTACTCGGCCACCCGCTTGCTGGGAAACTCGGCTTCACAGACAGATACGAAGTCCCGAGCCAAGTGAACGGCCTCCCCTTCCACTAAGGACGTCAGGAGGGTGACGTGGGCAGCCTTCCGTCTGCCGGCTGGAAGGTTCAGCCCCATCTTGTGCAGCTTCTCCCGCAAGGACCGGCATCCATTTTTAGACTTGGCCCTTCTGAGAACACCTCCCAGGACGGAGGCATTTAAGCACTCAGGCAGGGACAATCGCCTCTGGACTTCGGCAACTGTCACTTTGTATTTGGACGTGGAGCCCAGGAGGGACAATCTTCCGGGGACGGAGCAGAAGACCTCCCTGGGGTCCATCACAGCCCCCGCCAGCTCCTCCTGACAGGGGAGGCTCAAAGGGCTGTTGGTCATTGAAATGGGACCTTTGCGAATCCCAGTCTGATCATGCAGAAGCCGGTGCTGCTCATCCACCGTCTGCACCTCGTCCATCGGTTGCCCCATGTCATGAAGGCCCAGGTTCTCCGCCCGCCCCGCTGCTTCCCGCCCGGAGAGATGGGGTAGCAGGCCGGCCGGGCGCCCGTGGTGGGAGGGCCAGCCGGCAGCCCCCTGGCTCTGGCGGCCGGGCCAGGCCTGCGGCTGACGGCCAGGCGCTGGCTGGTGCAGGGGGTTGATGGCAGCGTTCGCTTCTCCCAGATGTGAGTAGGGGCCTGCCGACTGGGAATAAGCCAGCAGCTGGTAGGGAGGTGGAAAGTAGGGTGGTGGCTGGTATTGGGCAACTCCGGTATGGGAGAGGGGCGGCGCGGGGCTGTAGAGATGTTGCCCGGCGGAGGAGAGGTGAGGGAGAGGCGGGTTCCCATCGCTGCTCCTGTCCTGGCGATCCTGGGGCGGCGCGCCCTCGAAGCCTGGTGGCGAAGGTCCAGGCACTTCGCTGCCCGAGGCTCTCTCCGAGCTCCAGGCCCAGGAGGAAGGCGGCACGCAGCGCAGGGCGCTCTCACTCACCCGCTCGCACATGTTCGCGTCGCCTGTTCAGTCGCCAGATGTTGGGGTCCAGCCCCAGCAGGTCCAGGTCCAAAGGTGTGGACGGAGTTGGCGAAGAAGGAATGACACGGCAACAGCGTTCAGTTGATCAGCAGCCTAGCCAAGTTCTCCAGCCAGGTTCTGTCTTTATTGTCCTGTTACATCTGTATTTATACCAGTTGATTTTAATCCTATCCATTCTATTCCAAAGGTTAGGGTGGCTGTTAATCTAGTTCTGTTGAGTTTAATCCTATCAATTCTATTCCAATGGTTAGGGTGTTTGTTAATCTAGTTCTGTTGAGTTTAATCCTGTCTAGGTTAATCTCTGTGTTCCATTACAAGGGCTATTCCAAGGTCGCTGCTCTACTGATAAGCTACAAGGAAGTGACTGAAGGAGATTATCCTACCCAGTAAAGGTTATGTCCTCCCAGCCTTGCTGTTTGCCTTCCCTGGGACTGCCCTGTGTCCGTGGGTCTCCAGGGGTATAGGCTTTGGTGCTTTCCCTGGTGGGCAGACCCCTGGGGATGTGGGCCCAACAAGTCCCAAATGTATTGCCAACAGTCTTAGTCCAAGTTCTTCATAAGTAGTACATGGTATTTCTGTAACACTAGGGGGTTTCACTGATTTATTCTCTTCCTTAGTCCTGTTAATCCCTAACCTGGGGAAACAACCTTTCTCGGGGAGGTGGTCTTATTTAAAACACATAGTGCTTGGGGGGGGGGACAAACATATTAAGAACAGTATGCCATATACGCCAGGTCCCTTGAAACATATGCTGTGCAGATGTTTTTCCCTGCAGCGACTGTGTCAAGCAGCAAGGATGGACCGGCTTCCAGCATCTATCCACTAGCAGCAAGGATGGACCGGCTTCCAGCATCTATCCACTAGTAGCAAGGATGGACCGGCTTCCGGCATCTATCCACTAAGCCAAACCGGTTAGGGCTTTTTATTGATTTTTTACAGAGAGAAAGGGAGAGTTAGAAACATCGATGAGAGAGAAACATCGATCAGCTGCCTCCTGCACACCCCCTGCTGGGAATGTGCCCACAACCAAGGTACATGCCCTTGACCGGAATCGAACCCGGGACCCTTCAGTCTTCAGGCTGACACTCTATCCACTGAGCCAAACTGGTTAGGCTGGTTCTCTTGGTCAAGTACATGACTAAGTCCTCAACACAGAACAGTTTGTGTCACACACCCTTTCTGCATAGCCTGACAGCAGCCTCATTTTGTGGGGCATCACGGGAAAGATTAGATGTGCTTCACTTAGCTATCGAAAATCTGGGAACCAGACAAATATCCTTGGGAAAAGACTCTCCGTCCTAAATTATTGTTTACGTGGGACATTAAAGCTAAATAAGCAGTTTACAAGTATCGAACAGTCTATCGGAAGAGTCATTTCTCAAAAATACACGGAGACTCTCCGTGGATGCCTACAGATGTTTCTATTAAGGCAGCCGGGCTGAGAAGCGAACGGCCTGCTGTAAAGTGTGCATTTTCCACCTGCCAAGCCCAGATCCTTATGAGGTAGCAATTTGCACAGCCATCTAGGAAATCGAAATGAAAGAACTGTCATTTCTAAGTCTTCGAAAAACTCGTTCCTGGCACTTATAAACGACTCTGTTTAGAAAATATAGGAAAATGGGCATAGCCACCCCCTTATCCACAGGCGATACGTTCCAAGACACCCCCCCCCCCCGTGGATGCCTGAGGCCACGCATAGCTCTACACATACTGTGTTCTTTCCTATACATACATACCTAGGATAAAGCTGAATTGATAAATTAGGCACAGTACGATATCTTTAAAAATACATTTTTATTCGTTTCAGAGAGAAAAGGAGAGGGAGAGAGAGATAGAAACGTCCATGATGAGAGAGAACCATGGATCGGCTGCCTCCTGCAGGCCCCCCACTGGGGATCAAACCCGCAACCCAGACATGTGCCCTGACCAGGAATTGAAACATGACCTCCTGGTTCATAGGTCAATGCTCAACTACTGAGCCAGGCCGGCCAGGCAGGCACAGTAAGATATTAACACCAATAGCTAATAATAAAGTAGAACAATTATAACAATACTAGAAGCCTGTTGCACGAAGATTCGTGCAATAGGCCTTCCTTTCCCTGGCTGCGGGCACCGGTTTTTCTCCGGCCCCCAGGACCCTGGCCTTTGGTCCAGCCACAGCAAGGTTTGGCTTGAATCGTTGATTTCTGGAATTTTCCTTTTATTATTATTTTTTACATATATTTTTATTGATTTCAGAGAAGGAGAGAGAGAGAAACCTCAATGATGAGAGAGAATCATGGGTCGGCTGTCTCTTGCACACCCCCTACTGGGGATCAGGACTGCAATCGGGTATGTGCCCTTGACCGAAATCGAACCCGGGACCCTTCGGTCTGTAGGCCGACACTCTAGCCACTGAGCCACACCGGCCAGGGCCCTAGTGGATCCTTGACTGCCTTCTCAAACCTGGAAGCACTGACGTCAACGATCAGCCTCACAAACGTATTGCAGGTCTCAATTTTGCTGTCTCTCCAGAAGGTATCTCAACAGATGGTGGAAGGGAAATAGGACGGACAGCAATGAGATGTTCTGAACGGAAGCTCAGAGAAACACCCGCCGCCCGCTAGCTTCACGGGTGTGAGAAAGTGCCCGTCAGCTGGCCAGCTAGTGAAAGAAAATAAATCTTTGCATCACTGTGGACGGACTTTCCTCAAGGAGGCAGAAATGAACAGGGCGCCTCCCAGACACAGGCTGCGTGCCCAGCGTTGAAGGAAACCTCGTGAAATGAAAAGGTGATGCTCAGGAAAGGGCCTGAGAGGCAGGCAAAACCCACTTCCAACCGAAGGTGTTAGCAGTGGACTCTATTTCTTTTTATTTCACTTTTTAAAAAATATATATATTTTATTGAATTTATTTATTTGTTTATTTATTTTTTACAGAGAGGAGGGGAGAGGGATAGAGAGCCAGAAACATCGATAAGAGAGAAACATCGATCAGCTGCCTCCTGCACACTCCCCACTGGGGATGTGCCCGCAACCAAGGTACATGCCCTTGACCAGAATCGAACCTGGGACCCTTGAGTCTGCAGGCCGACGCTCTACCCACTGAGCCAAACCAGTCAGGGCCACTTTGTTTATGTTTGGTTAATCCTCACCAGAGGATATTTTTCCATTGATTTTTAGCCAGAGTGGAAGGGAGTGGAGAGACAGAGAAACATCAATGTGAGAGACACACATTGATTGGTTGCCTCCTGCACGTGCCCCAACCAGGGCCAGGGATCGAGCCTGCAACCGAGGTACATGACCTTGACCGGAATCAAACCCAGGACCCTTCAGTCCGGAGGCTGATGTTCTATCCACTGAGCCATACCGGCTACGGGGGCATCTTTTTATTTCACTTTTTAAAAAATATATATTTTATTGATTTTAGAGAGGAAGGGAGAGGAAGAGAGAAACATCAATGATGAGAGAGAATCATTGATTGGCTGCCTCCTGCACTCTCCCTCCTGGGGATCAAGCCCGCAACCCGGGCATGTGCCCTGACCGGAATTGAACCTGGGACCCTTCAGTCCGCAGGCTGACGCTCTATCCATTGAGCCAAACCAGCCAGGGCTTATTTCACTTTTTTTTTTAATATATTTTATTGATTTTTTACAGAGAGGAAGGGAGAGAGATAGAGAGTTAGAAACATCGATCAGCTGCCTCCTGCACACCTCCTACTGGGGATGTGCCTGCAACCCAGGTACATGCCCTTGACCGGAATCGAACCTGGGACCTTTCAGTCCGCAGGCCGACGCTCTATCCACTGAGCCAAACCGGTTCGGGCCTTATTTCACTTTTGAAACCATTCCTGGAGACAGTCGTGAGGGCACAGGAGCAGAGCGGAGGGACGCCCTGGGCAGGAGCAGGATGAGCCGGCCGCCGCCGCCCTATGACATGCACATTTCCCATCTAGAGCACTTGGTGTGGTCTGCGTGACGCCTCTGAACGAAGGGCCAGATGAGAGAGAATCACTGATTGGCTGCCTCCTGCAGGCCCCCCCACTGGGGATCAAGCCCACAACCCGGGCTTGGGCCCTGAGGGGGAATCGAACCATGACCTCCTGGTTCATAGGTGGACGCTCAACCACTGAGCCACACCGGCGGGACGCATGCTATTTTAATCAAACATGAGCTATCCGGACAGGGGTCCCAAGAGAAGCTAAAGTTCCTTCCCCCTTACAGAGCAGCTGTGGGCAATCTCACTCCCTCTGTGCATACAGTGGCGCATACTCTCTGCAAACCTCGCTGCACTTCCTGGGGGCAGAGACCTGGAACTAGGCCTCAGGCCCCTCCCTCCTCCCTCCGTGGCCTGGCTACAGCCGGAAGCAGGTGGCAAGCAGGAAAATGTGGCCTCAGGACAGCAAAAGGTGACACTTCCACAGCGGCCCCTGCAGAGTGGCAGGGCCGACCCCGCGGGCAGCTGGGGCTTTGCTCTTCTGATGTCTCACTTGCAGGTAGAAAATAAAGTTTGTTAACTACAGATGACGCCGCAGGGTCTGAGAGTTGTAAAGGGCAATGACACGACTAACATTTTGAGGAACACTCATACACTGTGCAAGATTGCATATTGGCCCGGCCCGTGTGGCTCAGTGGTTGAGCGTCAACCTAGGAACCAGGAGATCAGGATTCGATTCCTGGTCAGGGCACTTGCCCGGGTGGCGGGCTCGTTCCTCAGTGGGGGGCGTGCAGGAGGCAGCCGATCAATGACTCTCTCTCACCATTGATGTTTCTATCTCTCCCTCTCCCTTCCTTTCTGAAATCAATATATATATATATATATATATATATATAGAGAGAGAGAGAGAGAGAGAGAGAGAGAGAGTTTGCATATTGTTTAGTTCCCTTATTTTAATTTCAAAAGGAAATACTTCTCTCTTGCTTTACCGCAAAACGTAATGCAGCCATGAGAAGAATAGGGTATTTGATTTCTAGAAGGCACATGCATAAACATAGACAGAAAGAAGTCCCTTTGGGGCTGAGGATGCAACTTCTGTTTCCTGGACCTCTTGTACTCTACATGGCGTGCATGCTGAGGAAAACCTCTCCGTAAAAAATCAATAAAATACATTAAAAAAAAAAAACAAAAAAAAACCACCCAGCCAACGGTGACCTTATAAAGCACTAATGCAGCGGTTCTCAACCTGTGGGTCGCGACCCCTTTGGCGGTCGAATGACCCTTTCACAGGGGTCGCCTAAGACCGTCCTGCATATCAGATATTTACATTACGATTCATAACAGTAGCAACATGACAGTTATGAAGGAGCAACGAAAATAATTTTATGGTGGGGTCACAACATGAGGAACTGTATTTAAAGGGCCAGAAGGTTGAGAACCACTGCACTAATGTATCACGGATGGAATATGAGACATTGAGCGCTTACAGAGAAATGCAGAGGCAAAAAGAAGAAGTGGTCAAGAGGATTTTGAATCCCTGACTTTTCTGCTGCCTCGTTATTAAGAGCCCAAGAATTCACATATGCGGAGCTGTGGGAGCCTACAGCTAGTGTCTTTTAAAAATAGAAACTAGCCCACTGTTGGCCTTTTGCTTAACAGGCAGGATTTCACCTGATCACATACCCTTTCTCTGAGGACACGAAGTGAGTTTCTATCTACAAGGCACGGTGAGCACGGGAGGAGAAAGGCTGTCTGGCCATGCATTGCTCTCGGGCAGGACACAGAGACCACACGTGATGCTTATGATGCTAGTAGCATGGCGTCATGCTAATGACACACAACAACAGGGACAAGCTCGCTACTGCTCACTCTTATATTCGCTTGAGTTTCAGATTGTTTATGTGGGGATTATCCGACTCTGGAACCTCCTTCCTGTAATTAATTTTCAATCCCTTTGGAATGCAGGAAAACTACGATTTCTCTAGACCCGGGGTAGCCAAGTACAGCCTACAGGACAAATCCCGCCCACCACCTGCTTTTTGTAAAGTCCTGTTGCGCCCTAGCCGGTTTGGCTCAGCGGATAGAGCTCGACCTTCGGACTAAAGGGTCCCGGGTTTGATTCCAGTCAAGGGCACATACCTTGGTTGCAGGCTCCTCCCCGGCCTGGGGCCTGGTCGGGGCACGTGTAGAAGGCAACCAATCTATGTGTTTCTCTCACATTGATGTTTCTCTCACATCGCTGTTTCTCTCTCTCTTCTACTCTCTCTAAAAGATCAATGGAAAAAATAGCCTTGGGTGAGGATTAACAACAACAACAAAAACAAAAAAAAAGAAAGTCATGGGGGAACCCAGCCTGTCTATTCATTGATATCCATACTAGAGGCCTGGTGCATGGATTCGTGCACTGGTGGGGTCCCTCGCAATCCAGGACCCCTTGGGGGATGTCAGCCTGATCCCCGCAGGCCAGGCTGAGGGACCCCAACAGTGCATGAATCTGTGCACCAGGCCTCCAGAATGCATATAAAATCTTTGGTTAATCTCATCCCACCCTCCCCCTCTCCCCTCTTCCCTCTGTGATTCATCTGTCTGTTCCATGTTTCTATGCCTGTGCGTTGAGTGTCTGCCCCCTGGTGGTCAGTGCACATCGCAGCTACTGGTCGAATGGTCCAACAGTCGAACAGTTGGACAGTCACTTAGGCATATATATATATATATATATATATATATATATATATATATATCATCTCTGGCCGCTTTCATCTATAACAGGGTGGTTCAGAGGTTACAACAGAGACTGGACGGCCCACGAAGTCTACTAGTAAATTATGTATTATCTGGCCCTTTACCAAGCGATGCACTGGACATTTAATTATTTATCCTCGCTGTCTCTACGGGTGATAAATATCAGCGATGTAAAATTCCCATGTCTCCTGTGTCATTTTCCTGAATGGAATGAATGGGATGGACACTGAGGTTGGTGGATGGTCTCTACAAACCCAGCTGCCAGCGAGTCCTCCCCTCCAGGTGGTGTGCTCCGCTCTCTCCATCTAGATGGAGTGTGTTTTCTCTCCCCTTGAATCGCTAACCCTGGGACTGGCTCTGACAGCACAACGCAGCAGGAGACGCCCAGCAGCTTCTGCTTTGCTCTTGGTGCCCTGAGGCACCCACGTGGGAAGTCCATCTCCCCTGCTGGAGACAGAGGCCTCCCCCGTTCCCCCCCCCCCCCCCGTCCCCAGACTTATCAGACACCCCAGCTGTGGTGACAGTCTTGAGGGAAGCTATGTTGGACGGCCCCGGCCCCAGTGGCCCCAGGCAACACCTCGTGGTGACAGCCTAGCTCAGTCTTGGTAACCAGGCGATACAAAGAAATCCTTGTTCGAAACCACCCATCTTTGCCATTACACAGCATACACAAACTCAAGGTTTTGATGTTCCATTTAGTATTTCAAAACTTTAGGAAATTTAAATATGGTTTTAAAACAAGCAACTCCATCATCTTTTATATCTTTTTAAAAAATATATGTTATTGATTTTTTACAGAGAGGAAGGGAGAAGGATAGAGAGTTAGAAACATCGATAAGAGAGGAACATCGATCAGCTGCCTCCTGCACACCCCCCACCAGGGATGTGCCCGCAACCAAGGTACATGCCCTTGACCGGAATCGAACCCAAGACCCTTCAGTCCGCAGGCCGATGCTCTATCCACTGAGCCAAACAGGTCAGGGCTTTTATATCTTTTTAAAATATATATATTTTTATTGATTTTAGAGAGGAAGGGAGAGGGCGAGAGAGATAGAAACATCAATGAGGAGAGAGAATCATGGATCAGCTGCCTCTGCACCACCCCCTCCTGCGGATTGAGCCCGCAACCCGGGCATGTGCCCTTGACCGGAATCGAACCCGGGACCCTTCAGTCCGCAGCTCTAGCCACTGAGCAAAACCAGGTCGGGCTTCTTTTATATCTTAAAAGCAAGAAACACTATGCTGTTCAGACGGCAGTGTGAGCAGGTGGGACGCCCGCCACCTTCTAAACTACAGGGAAGACTCGGAGAGCCGTCTAAGGCAGCCAGCGAGGTCACCTGGCAGCAGCATAAGCGACAGCACAGCAACGCAGCTCTGGCAAGATCTCTTTTTTCCATCCACCGTTTTAGAATCTCATCTTTGAAGAAAGCATTTTCCCCTCTCTACTTGTCTTATTACACACAAAACAGGTCAGGGGAAAGACAGGGACAGGAACCAAAAAGAGAGATGTTGAATGTCAGTCAGTCTGCCGGGGAGAGGCAACTTGTAATTGACTAGTGCGGAAGGGATCCAAGTTGAGGACTCCTCCCAGGGAAACAGAGAAAGCAGTTAGGAGAGGAAGGTCATGAGAGGAGACATTGATGGGGACCTGAGACTAAAAGGCCCCTCCAGTCGAGTCGCAGAAGCTTGGAGCAGGGAGGGGACTGGACTGCCGGGGAGTGCGGAGAAGGGGGCTCAGGCAGACGGAATTTCAATCTCAAAGAGCAGAGGGACTTCCGCTAACGGCTGCAACACGCTGCCTCCTAGAGGCGACTAGAGGAAAGAACTCCAAAATGCTGCTGGCAACTGGGGGGGGGGGGGGGGGATGGTGGCTGACTGTGCATCAGTGGA
>NW_005871098.1:0-31685 GCF_000147115.1 Myotis lucifugus
CTTTCAGTCCGCAGGCCGACGCTCTATCCACTGAGCCAAACCGGTTTCGGCAATGATACACCTTTTATAGCTGTCCCACTTTACTTGGATATTCTCTTCTCTGTTTTACAGTCTTTGTTTTCTTTGCCTTTCAGTTTTCAAGGGTGTTGTTGATATATTATTTAGCTCATAGATGCTTTCCTCAGCCATGTCCAGTTTATTATAAAACCTATCAGAGACATTCCCCATATCTGTTACTGTGTTGTTGTTTTTTTTTATCTCTAGCATTTCTTTTTTTATTCTTTCTTAGGATTTACATTTCTTTGCTTACATTGCCCATCTATCTACTTTATTCATTTGCTCTTATTGTATTAACCATAGTTATTTTGGATTTCCAACCTGATAATTTCAACATCTCTGCCATGTCTGGTTCTGATGCTTTCTCTGTCATTTCAAATTGTGTTTTTTTTTAAAAAATTAAATCTTTATCGTTCAGATTATTACAGTTGTTCCTCTTTTTCCCCCCCATAGCTCCCCTCCACCCGGTTCCCCCCCTCACCCCCGCTACTGTCCTCATCCATAGGTGCACAATTTTTGTTTAGTCTCTTCCCGCATCCCCCACACCCCTTTCCCCCACAAGAATAGTCAGTCCACTCCCTTTCTATGCCCCTGATCTATATAATCACCAGTTTTATTCTGTTCATCAGATTATTTATTCACTTGATTTTCAGATTTACTTGTTGGTAGATGTGTATTTGTTGTTCATAGTTTGTATCTTTACCTTTTTCTTCTTCTTCCTCTTCTTAAAGGATGCCTTTCAGCATTTCATATAATACTGGTTTGGTGGTGATGAACTCCTTTAGTTTTTCCTAATCTGTGAAGCTCTTTATCTGACCTTCAATTCTGAATGATAGCTTTGATGGATAAAGTAATCTTGGTTGTAGGTTTTTGCTATTCATCACTTTGAATATTTCTTGCCACTCCCTTCTGGCCTGCAAAGTTTCTGTTGAGAAATCAGCTGACAGTCATGTGGGTACTCCCTTGTAGGTAACTGACTGTCTTTCTCTTGCTGCTTTTAAGATTCTCTCTTTGTCTTTTGCTCTTGGCATTTTAATTATGATGTATCTTGGTGTGGTCCTCTTTGGATTCCTTTTGTTTGGGGTTCTCTGCGCTTCCTGGAGTTGTAAGTCTATTTCTGTCACCAGGTAGGGGAAGTTTTCTGTCATTATTTCTTCAAATAGGTTTTAAATATCTTGCTCTCTCTCTTCTTCTGGCACCCCTATAATTCAGGTGTTGGTACGCTTGAAGCTGTCCCAGAGGCTCCTTACACTATCTTCGTATTTTTGGATTCTTTTTTCATTTTGCTTTTCCGGTTGGGTGTTTTTTGCTTCTTCATATTTCAAATCTTTGACTTGATTCTTGCGATCCTCTAGTCTGCTGTTGGGAGTCTGTATAATATTCTTTATTTCAGTCAGTGTATGCTTAATTTCTAGGTGGGTCTTTATCACAACCTCGAGGGCGATTTCTCAGGGTCTCATTAAGGGTCTCATTAAGTTTACCGACGGTTTCTAGAAAATTCTTGAAAAACCTTAAAAGTGTGGTTTTGAACTCTATATCCAGTAGTTTGCTTTCCTCCATTTCTGTCATTTGTGTCCTGTTTCTTTGTCTCGGCATTTTTTATGCTTCGCTGTGTCGATAGAGTGGCTTTCTGTGCTAGGTGTCCTATAGGGCCCAGTGGCTCAGCCTCCTCAATTACCTGAGGTAGACACTCTTGGTGCACCCCTTTGTGGGCTTTGTGCACAGTCTTGTTGTAGTTAAGCCTTGATTGTTGTAGGTAACACTGGGAGGGATTGACCTTCAGGCCAATTGGCTGTGAGAATCAGCTGTGTCTGCAGTGGGAGAACTTCTGTGCTGGAGACACCCCTCCGGGGCAAGACTTGCTTCAATGGGGCTTTGGTGGTCACTGAGTCTGCCCCCTGAATGTGTCCTTTATGGATCTGAGGAGCTGAAATCTGGATGGTCTCACTCTGATCACCAGGCACACTGGCTCCTGGATCTCTAAGGAGGTGCTAATCTAGCCTTTTCCTGAGGCTACCCAGCAGGAGCCAGCTGTGACACAATGCAAGTTGCCCTGGGGCCTTGGGCCAGCTGCAGTTTGTTAGGTAATTATCAGATTGCAAAGGGCCAGGCCTTTCATATGCAAAAGCCTCCGTGCATGGCTTGGGTGGGGCAGGGTCCCAGGGGATCAACAGGGTGGAGTGAGCAGTTATGGCTGCTCTCAGTCCTGCCCTCAGAGGCCCTGTTTCTCAGTGTCCCGGCAATCGCTGCAAGCACCTCCGAGAGAAAGCTGCCCTTGAGTTCCGACAGATGCCAGGCAGTCCAGTTTCTCCCGTATGAGTCTGGGTCCCCAGAGACTTGCCCAGAACTGGAGCTCAGAGCTTGAGACTCCCTCCTGATTGAAAAAGACAACTGTGTCCTCAGCTGCCAGCCCTCTCCGCATGCGCCTCTGTACCTCTGTATTTTACTTCCGCACCGCACCTCCTCTGAGTCTCGGTATGCTTTTCTCTTTCCTTCTAGTTGTAGAATTTCCACTCAGCCAGCCTTCCTGTGGTTCTGGATGATGTCCGTTCCGTCTTTTAGTTGTATTTTTGAAGTGATTGTGTGAGGCAGCAATCTCCGGTCTTTACCTATGCCACCATCTTGATTTTTTAGCCCAAAATAGACTTTAAAATGAAGGCCATCACAAGCGACAAAGAAAGTCACTACATAATACTAAAGGGATCGATCCAACAAGAGGATACAACCCTGGTAAACATGTATGCACCCAATGTAGGTGCTCCTGAATATATAAAAAACTTCTAGAGGACTTTAACGAAGAGACTGAAACAATACAGTCATAGTAGCGGACTTTAACACCCCTCTGACTTCCATGGACAGACCTTCCAGACAAAAACTTAACAAGGAAACAGAAACTCTAAAGGACACACTGGATCAGATGGATTTAATAGACACGTATAGAACATTTCACCCCAATGCAGCAGAATATACATTCTTCTCAAGTGTACATGGATCATTCACAAAGATAGACCACATATTAGGATACAAAACAAGGCTCTACAAAGTCAAGAAGATTGAAATCATATAAAGCATTTTCTCAGATCACAGTGAAAATTAGAAATCAACCACAGTAAAAACACCCGAAAATATTCAAATACATGGAGGCTAAAATAGCATGTTATTAAATAATGAATGGGAAACCAAGGAGATCAAGAAAGAAATCAAAAACTTCCTGGAAACAAATGAAAATGAACAAACAACAACCCATATCTCTGGGACACAGCAAAAGCAGTCCTCAAAGGTAAGTTCATAGCATTACAGGCATACCTCAAAAAACAAGAAAAATAAGCAATAAAATATTTAACCTTACAACTTAAAGAACTAGAAAGCGAACAAAAAAAGCCCAGAGTAAGTAGAAAGAAGGAAATAATAAAGATTAGAGCAGAAATAAATAACATAGAGACTAAAAAACAAGACAAAAAAATCAATGAAACCATGAGCTGGTTCTTTGAAAGGATAAACAATATTGATAAACTATTAGCCAGACTCATCAAGAAACAAAGAGAGAGGACCCAAATAAATAAAATAAAAACGAAAGTGGAGAAGTAATCACGGGCACCACAGAAATACAAAGGATTGTAAGAAAATACTATGAACAACTATATGCCAAAAAGCTAGACAATATGGAACAAATAGATACATTCCTTGAAAAATACAATCTCCCAAAACTGAATCATGAAGAATAAGAAAACGTTAATAGGCCAATAACAAGTGATTAAATAGTAACAGTAATAATAAAAAAAACAACAACCTCCCACCAAACAAAAGCCCAGGTCTGGACGGCGTCACAGGGGAGTTTTTCCAAACATTCAAAGAATAACTAACACCTATATTTTCAAACTATTTCAGAAAATTCAAGAGGAAGGAATACTTCCAAACTCTTTTTATGAAGTCAGCATTATCCTAATTCCAAAACCAGATAAAGACACCACGAAGAAATAGAATTGCAGGCCAATATCCCTGATGAACATAGATGCTAAAATCCTCAACAAAATATTAGCAAATTGCATTCAGCAATATATTAAAAAGATCATTCACCATGATCAAATGGGATTTATTCCAGGGATGCAAAGCTGGTACAATATTTGCAAATCAATAAACATGATACTTCACATAAACAAATTCAAAGACAAAAACCACATGATCATATCAATAGATGCAGAAAAAGCATTAGACAAAATCCAACATGCATTTTTGATAAAAACTCTCAGGGAAGCTGGAATAAAAATAGCATATCTCAACATGATTAAGGCCATATATGACAAACCTACAGCCAACTTCATACTCGGGCAAAAACTAAAACCATTTCCTCTAAGAACAGAAACAAGACAGGGATGCCCACTTTCACCACTCCTGTTCGACATAGTACTGGAAATGCTAGCCATAGCAATCGGACAAGAAGAAAAAATAAAAGGCATCCAAATTGCAAAAGGAGTAAAATTGTCATTATTCGCAGATGATATGATATTGTACAAAGAAAACCCCAAAGACTCCATCAAAAAACTACTAGAGTTAATAAATGAATTTGGCAATGTAGCAGAGTACAAAATAAACACCCAGAAATCTACAGCTTTTTTATACACCAACTAGATGCCACAAAATTCGTGCACGGGGTGGCGGGGGGGGTAGTCCCGCAGCCCAGCCTGCACCCTCACCAATCAGGGACCCCTTGGAGGATGTCCGTCTGCCAGTTTAAGCAATCGGACATCCCTCTCACAATCCAGGACTGCTGGCTCCTAACCACTCGCCTGCCTCCCTGATTGCCTCTAACCACTTCTGCTTGTCAGCCTGACCGCCCCTACTGACCTACCTGCCGGCCTGATCGCCCCCAACTGCCTGCTTCCAACTGCCCTCCCTGCCGACCTGATCTCACCCCCAACTGCCAACCCCTGCTGGCCTGATGGCCCCCAACTGCCAACCCCTGCTGGCCTGGTTGCCCCCAACTGCCCTCCCCTGAAGGCCTGGTCGCACCCAACTGCCCTACCCTGCAGGCCCAGTCACTCCCAACTGCCCACCCCTGCCGGCCTGATCTCGCTCCCAACTGCCTTCTCCTGCCGCCCCGATTGCCCCAATTGCCCTCCCCTGCTGGCCTGATGGCCCCCAACTGCTCTCCCCTGCAAGCCTGGTCGCACCCAACTGCCCTCCCCTGCAGGCCTGGTTGCCCTTAACTGCTCTCACCTGCCAGCCTGATCTCCACAACTGCCCTCCCCTGCCGACCATCTTGTGGTGGCCATCTTGTTACAGCCATCTTATGGTGGCCATCTTGTGGCAGCCAGCTAGTGGTGGCCATCTAATGAAGGCCATCTAGTGGTGGTCATCTTGTGGCTATGTGAGGGTGGCCATCTTGTGGTGGCCATTTTGTGACAACGTTGCACGAGGGCGTCATGCGACACCACCTAGGCTTTTATTATATAGGATAATGAACTCAAAGAAAGAGAAACTAAAAAAAAAAATTCCATTTACCATTGCACCAAAAAAAAAATGAAGATACCTGGGAATAAACTTAACTAAGGAGGTAAAAGACCTATGCTCGTAAAACTACAGGATGTTGAAAAAAGAGATAGAGGAAAACATAAACAAAGGAAGAATATACAAAGTTGGAGGGATAAAAATACCAGATATCAAGCTGTATTACAAAGCCACTGTTCTCAGAACTGCCTGGTATTGGCACAAGAACAGACACATAGACCAATGGAACCAAACAGAGAACCCAGAGATGGACCCAAGCCATTATGCTCAATTAATATTTGACAAAGGAGGCAAGAATATACAATGGAGTTAAGATAGTCTTTTCAATAAATGTTGCTGGGAAAATTGGACAGATACATGCAAAAAAATAAAACTAGACCACCAACTTACACCATACACAAAAATAAACTCAAAATGGATAAAAGACTTAAATGTAAGATGGGAGACCACAAAAATCTTAGAAGAATCCATAGGCAGCAAATAGCAGACATATGCCATAGCAATATCTTTACTGATACAGCTCCTAGGACTATGGAAACTAAAGAGAAAATAAACAAATGGGACTACATCAAAATAAAAAGCTTCTGCACAACAAAAGAAACCATCAACAAAACAACAAGAAAGCCCACTGCATGGGACAACATATTTGCCAATGCTATCTCTGATAAGAGTGTAATCTGTAAAATTACAGGGAACTCATACTACTTAATAAAAGGAAGATAAACAATCCAATAAAAACATGGGCAAAGGACCTAAATAGACACTTTTCAAAAGAGGACATAAGGAAGGTCAAGAGATATATGAAAATATGCTCAAAGTCACAAATCATCCAAGAGATGCAAATCAAAATGATAAAGAAGTACCATCTCACACCTGTCAGAATGGCTATCATCAACAAATCTACAAATGACAAGTGCTGGTGAGGATGCGGAGAAAAAGGAACCCTCGTGCACTGCTGGTGGGAATGGAGACTTCTGCAACCACTGTGGGAAACAGTATGGAGTTTCCTCAAAAAATTAAAAATGGACCTCTCATTTGACCCAGGAATCCCACTCCTATGAATATATCCCAAGAAATCAGAAATACCAACCACAAAGGATATATGCACCCCTATGTTCATAGCAGCACAATTTACAATAGCTAAGATTTGGAAACAGCCTAAGTGCCCATCAGCAGATGAGTGGATTTAAAAACTGGGGTACATCTATACAATGCTATACTATGCTGGAGTAAAAAAGAAGGAATTCTTACCATTTGCAACAGCATGGATGGACCTGGAGAACACCATGCTAAGAGAAATAAGCCAGTCAGAGAAAGATAAATATCATATGATCTCACTTATTTGTGGAATATAATGAACAACATAAACTGATGAACAAAAATAGAGCCAGAGGGAAAATAATATTCTAGAATATAATAGAAGTAATCCTGTTATTTGCAGATTTTTAATATTTCCTACAACTTTTGTGATATACTGTTAGTACAGTCTTGGTAATATTATTATACTTAAAATCCTTTTATTCTTGAAATACTCATCTTTATTGCATGTAATATTATTATCTGTAAGATCATTTTTCTTGAATAATTGGTGTTTACTGCTTATAATATTATCATATTTAACATCATTTTTCTTGGATTATTAATGTTTATTGCATGTAACATTATTATATTTAAGATCATTTTACTTGAAATATTAAGATTTATTGCATGTAACATTACTATATTTAAAATGTTTTTCTTGAAATAAAAAAAAAACTGAAAAAAAAGAATTATATAACTCTATTTCATATGCTTTTCCTTGCATGATGATTAAAACTTTATGTTTTGAAAACTACGTGCTATTTATAATTATCGTAGATAGATATGTGTCTATTAATAGCTATATACTAGGGCTATAGATACAGATTAAAGCTGAGAAATCTTAGATTTTTAAGTTGACAGATTATGTATATACTAAAGGCCTGGTGCACGAAAATTTGTGTACTGGGGGGAGGGTCCTTCAGCCCGGCCTGCGCCCTCTCACAGTCTGGGAGCCCTCAGGGGATGTCCAGCTGCAGTCTGGCCTCCCTCCACAGGAGGTGACCAGTGGGCGGTGAGCGGCCAGCCCCATCCCCCATTGCACCACCGCCACTATTGTCCTCCCTCTGCAGGAGGCAACCCCGGTGGGCCTATCTGGGGATGCTGAGTGGCCAGCCCCACCCCAAATCGCCCTTCCATGGTCGCTGGTGGCCTCTCTCTGCGGGAGGTGACCAGGCAGGCAATCAGGGGATGATACCAGCCCCCACCCCCCAACGCTGGTCATCGCTGCCCCTCATCACCGTCCCCTCCCTCTGCCCACTGGCACATGCCTTGGCTGGCCTGGCACCACCTGCTCACCAGCCCCGCCCCCCGCCCCCCGCCGAGGTCATTCTGCCATTCAGTCGATTTGCATATTACACTTTTATTATATAGGATAGGGTGGGTTAGTAGAGCATAATAGATTTCTCATGTACTTTACTTGGCAAAATAAAAACAGTAACTAACATTCACTGCTAACCATTCTATCTGTTATGAGAAATAATTGTGTTAATATACGTAAACATACCTGGCACTTAATAAACACTTATTAAAGGTAGGCCCTAGCTGGTGTTTTAAGTGGTTAGAGCATTGGCTCACACACTGAAGGGTCAAGCACACATACCTGGGTTGCAGATTCAATCCCCAGCCCTGGCCAGGCCAAGTTGTGGGAGGCAACCAATTGATTCTTTCTCTCTTTCTCTCGCCCCCCACTTCCTTTCACTCTCTCTAAAATTCAATGGAAAAAATATCCTTGGGTGAGGATTAACAATAACAACAAAAAAGGTGGGCTATTAGTACAAGTATTAATACTACTAGTAGTGGTAGCAGTAGTATTAATAAGGGAAGATTTAATATCATTATAAGCTGTTACAGATGGTGTCTTTTCTCCATTTCAATTCAGTTAAATGAAAATAGCTATAGACAAGTGATGTGGTTCAATACTAAATAAAATCACAGATCAGGCTGTAAAATAATTTGTACCTCTGAAATTTCAAATTCTAAGAACTACAACTCTGTGTGCAATAAGTTTTTAGGTTAAAATTTTTATGAAATTCTTCTTTAAAAATATCTACAGAAAATTTTAAAATTCCAAATTTTATAGGCATCTGATATATCATAATTTCACTCATCTTTACATAGAAAAATAGGACAAATATAATGGACAAACATCACATTTGTGATTATAACTAACAATAAAAACTTGTAATTTTTATCAGGTTATTTTCTATTTGACTTCCTTATAGGCAATTAATTAGAATTGAAAGTTTATAAGGTGTAGAAAATAATTTAGTGTGAGTTCCCTCAATTTGCTCCTTCCTATTTGTTCATTCCACAAATGTAACTATAGTGTGTCCCCACCGATGAAGAAAATGATAATTTTCCAAATAAATTGACATTAAATTTTATGATACCTGTTTTGTTCAATCAAAATTTTTAAAGTCCTTGGATTTGTCAAAACAACATCTGCATCCACACTGAAGTAATAATCACAGCTGTCATCCTGACGGCAAAAATCCCTGACATTGAAAGAGAAATAAAAATTAGAAAAATATTTATTTGCTGTTGAAAAATGTTAATAAAAAGCTTATATGTAAAATAAAGTTTCTCTAACAGTTTTCTAAGATAATATTCAAAAGGATAAATATTGTATTGAACTTCAAAATGGTCAATTTATCAACACAGATGTTCACAGATAGATCAACATTAAAAATTTTAGGCAGGTAAAATATGTTTTCAACCAGTAAATATTTTAGGACATAAATCAATCAGTCAGAATGGCAATTTATAATTTATAATTAAATCCTCTCTAAAAGGCAAAAATAATTTACCCCAATGTATTTATTAACAATTTTGTAAAAAAAAAAAAGTTTTTGCACATGCACACTGCACACAAATACACACACATGCACATTGCAAAATATGGTATATCCACCAGCTCAGCTTTTACTGAATCCTGGAGATACAAGTCAATGACTCTTTAGATATTAATACTTTTGGAAGTTGACTTCATTTGATTTTTTTCTTAGATTGTTACTCCTCTGCTTCTTAATAGAAATGCTGACTATTATGAATGCTTTTCTTGGTAGTTTGCAGTGTCCTATCAAGACACCATGGAATGAATCACCTATGATACATGAAATTCTTCCCAGTATTATGGTTCTACATTTTGGGCCCTCTCTTTTCTGGGCCCCCCGTTATCACTTTCAGGTATTGTCAATGTGTATCTCCACACTGCATTTGTTTCTAAGCAACTATCAAACCACTACACCAGGCAGTAAATTTTTACATGTAATTTTTAAAAATAAGTTTTAAATATGGACTCAAGGATACTCCAATAAAGAAGTTTTGGAACTGAGGAACCAAGATGGTGGCATAGGTAAATGCTGATACTTGGATCCTCCCACAAACACATCAAAATTACAACTAAAATACAGACCTACCATCATTCAGAACTGCCTAAAATTTGGCTAGATGGAAGTCTGACAACTAGAGGAGTAAAGAAGAAAACACATCAAGACTAGTAGGAGGGGTGGAGGCATGCAATGAGATGGTCTGACACCCACAGGTTGTGTCTTTTGAATCACGAGGGATATCTTGGCAGAGGAGGCCTCCCATGAGAAGCAAAGGGTCCCAGCCCCACATCAGACCCCTCAGCCCAGGATTCCAGAGCTGGGAAGAGAAGTCCCCATAACTTCAGGCTATAAAACCCAGTGGGGATTGTGGCTGAGTGATTCGGAGGCTACTGGAGAACCAGGCAGCTCCTCTTAAAGGGCCAGCACACAGACTTACTTGGATTAACTCCCTCTGAGCTCCAGTGCTGGGGAAGCAGCTTTAAAAGATCCAGAGACATACAGGGAGGAACTAAATTGTGTGGCATCAGGGCAAGAATTCGGGACAGCTTTCTCCCAGACAAAAGTGCTGGGATCTCCCACCAACCGAGCTGACTGACAGACACCAAATCTGAGTATCCATCAGCCTGGCCCACGCTGTTTGCCCCACCCTGGTGATTCCCTGAGATCCTGCTCCACCCATTGGCAGCCATACCCAATATGTTTGCAGTGGCTTTTCCATATGAATGACCTGTTATGGACTCAGGCTTCGGACTTTCCTAAAATCTCTCAAATAAGGAACAGCTGTACTCTGTATGCTCAATACCTCTTGATAAGTGGCCCGCCAACCCTAGCAGCAGTTTGCCAAGGTTCACAGCTTGGTTTCTCCTGAGCACTTCCTAGCATAACACAAATAGCAGCCATCTGTAGATCGCTCTGTAGCTCAGGCTGGGTGGTCCCAGGCAGTGGCTGACTTGGTACCTCTGGGGAGGCCCCAGAGCCAGTGAACCCAGTGGACAGCTTCAGACTGCACCAGATTACAACTCTACCACATCTATGAGCCACATACTCAAGGGGTAAACTCAGTGAACACCAAATCCCCACTGAAGGAAGTCCAGTTCCATAAGGGTGTTTTCTGTACAGCAGCTCTTTACAGTAGGTCCTCACAGCCAATTGCCCTGGAGGTCAATTCCTCCCAGTGATGGCAACAGCAATTAAGCCTCAACTACAATAGGACAGTGCACACAGCCCACACAAGGGCATACCTAAAGTGCCCAGCTCAGGTGACTGGGGAGGCTGAGCCACTGGGCCCCACAGGACACCTACTACACAAGGCCACTCTACCAATTCCAGGAGACAAAGCAGCTCTACCTAATAAATAGAAACAAACATAGGGAAGTAGCCAAAATGCAGAGGCAAAGAGATATGTCACAAACAAAAGAACAGAAGAAATCTCTAGAAAAAGAACTAAATGCAAGCAAACTACTAGATTCAGAGTTCAAAACAATGATTATAAGGATGCTTAAGGAACTTAATGAGAGCTTCAAGGAAATTAGTGAGAATGTCAAGGAACTTAGTGAGAATTCCAAGGAAATTAGTGAGAACATCAAAGACTTGAAAAAGGACCAGTCAGAAATGAAGGATACACTAACTAAAATAAAGAATAACTAGCAGGGAATCAATAGTAGAGGACACTGAGAATCAACTCAAAGATTTGGAATATGAGGAATCAAAAACACCCAATCAGAAGAGCAAAAAGAAAAAAGAATCCAAAAATATGAAGATAGTGTAAGGAACCTCTGGGACAACTTCAAGCATGCCAACATTCACACAATGGGGGTGCTGAAAGGAGAAGAGAGGGACCAAGATATTGAAAACCTATTTGAAGAAATAATGACAGAAAACTTCCCCTACCTGGTGTAAGAAATAGACTTACAAGTCCAGGAAGCTCAGAGAGTCCCAAACAAGAGGAATCCAAAGAGGACCACATCAAGACAAGGGTTAAAGACAAAGAGAGAATATTAAAAGCAGCAAGAGAAAAGCAGTTAGTTACCTATAAGGGAGTGCCATAGGACTGTCAGATAATTTCTCAACAGAAACTGCAGTCCAGAAGGGAGTGGCAAGAAATATTCAAAGTGATGAATGGCAAGGGACTAAAACCAAGATTACTCTACCCAGCAATGCTCTCATTTAGAATTGAAGGTCAGATAAAGAGTTTCACAGACAGGAAAAAGCTAAAGGAGTTCATTACCACCAAACTAATGATACATGAAATGATGAAGGGTATTCTTTAAGAAGAGGGAGAAGAGAAAAAAAGGTTAAAAATATGAATAATAAAATGGCAATAAATACATTTTTATCAACAACTGAATGTAAAAATCAAAATAAATGAACAAAGAATCCAATGAACAAAATAAACTGATGAATAAAATAGAACCAGAGGCACGGAAACATGAAACAGACTGATGAATCTCAGAGGGAAGGGGAAGGGAAGGTGGGAAGAAATTAACCAAAAAACTTATATGCATATATGCATTACCCATGGCACAAAGAATAGAGTGGTGAAGGCCTGGGGAGAGGCAGAATGTGGTTGGAGGAGGGCAAAGCGGGTGGGGGAGAAGGGGCAACATTTGTAATACTCTCAACAGTAAAGATATTTAAAAGTTATAGAACTGTTAGTAAAAGCATCAGTTTGGTTTTTCTGAGATCTGTTTTCCCACATACATCGCCTTCTTCCCCCGGCAGTATCCATCCCACTGAGCCTTAAGCTTTCCCAGCACAGAACAGGAAGTCACCAGGACTTATTTGCTTTTTCATTAGCAGCTATTAACCCACTGCCTGGAATATTCAATTAACATTTACTGAATAAAAGTCTGTTTTTTAAAAAATATATCTTTATTGATTCAAAGAGGAAGAGAGAGGGAGAGATAGAAACATCAATGATGAGAGAGAATCATTGATTGGCTGCCTCCTGCATGTCTCCCACTATGGATCAAACCTGCAACCCAGGCATGTTCCCTTGACTGGAATCGATCCCAGGACCCTTCAGTCCTCAGGCCAACACTCTATCCACTAAGCCAAACCAGCTAGGGCAAAGACTGTTTTTACTATTCAAATAATTTTATTAGTAATCTGTCTGAAGTATCAAAAGGGCTAAACAAAGGACCTAAAATATTTCTTCTGTTACAGTATCTTCTAGATTAGTAGGTAACTAAAATGTAGGAATACCCTTTTCCCCCTTAGTCGAAGACACTCATTTTTACCACACACATCCTTCAGATAATAAACATTTAAATCACTGCTTACATAAGTCATACTATACATTTGTCTGAGTATTTTTAAAAATCTTGATCTGTAGTTTAATTAAAAGTTTGATTAAATATGTAGTCTCTTAGCCATTAAAAGAAAAAAATGTAAGTAACTTCCATGGTCCTTTAAATACAATTGCAGATAGAGTCTAACAGTAGAGGGTGTTCACACCTGCGCGTGCATGTGCGCATGCATGTGCGCACGCGCGCGCGCGCACAAACACACACACACACACACACACACATAATTGAGACATCCAAGTTTAGGGTACTAATTTTTTCTAAGTTTATTTAGTAGAAATTATTTAAATTAAATTTATGAAAACATACATTCCCATGTTTCTGGCTTCGGCTTGACTTAGATTTTCTTCTGGTCCTACTATTTTTATAGTACTGATTTCATGTTTAGCTTTATCAAAAAATACCTTGATGTGCTTTTCATGATAAACTTCCTGTAACAAAATTTTAAAATATAAAATTAGTGAGAAAAGAAGACAAAATAAGATGACTTAAGTATTCATATGTAGGGGTGGGTTCACATTCAAAGAGGTGAATTCCACAATGCACGTATTCACTCACAGACCAAATGATAACCAAATTAAGCATGTTTCATTTAAATATCATCTAAATGTCACATATAGAAGCTCAAATAAATACATATCAATATTTTTTAAAGAGAAAATATCTCAATATTATTTTAACATTTACTCCTAGACAGGTGCTTACATAAATATTTAAATACTGGGTTCTATGAAGTGTTTCTAACTGGGAGTGTGTGTGGGGGGTAGTGGTGTGGAAATGGCTTACGGGCTGAGAATGTTAGACATGTGTTATAAAATAGCCATTAAAAATGCATATTAAACCTAATAAATATTAATCTAAGTTATAAATAATTTTATGAAATACATATTTCAATCTTCTGTGAAGTTAGAGGAACAAAAATAATGGCATATATAAAATTGTGAATATCTTTTATTTTACAAAAACAGTATTTAATAAAATTTTATTGATGGGAAAACTATCAACATAAAACCATCAAATTAGTTTCATTAAACTGTGCTAAAACTTCAATAAGATTTTGTCTCCCTTAGAGCATTTCAGAGCTTTTTATGTGTCAAGTCTCAGTAAGTATTTTTAAAAGTTTTTCATAGATTGTTAAAACTACTTGAAGCATAAAAACTACATAGAGTTAATTTTTCCTTCCTTCCTATGAAAGGAAAGAAAGCATAAATAAAAGACAATGCAGGGTGGGACAAATGTAAGCTTACAGTTTTTTATATGGAAAATAATACAATAATTAATAAATAATAAGAATAAACTCTGTGTTTCACATACTCACAACTGTAAACTTTTGCCCCAAAATATTATCTGGAAAAGGCAAATGATTAGCTGACATTTACATTAGGAAGAAAGAATAGTGGTAAACAAAAAGTATTAGGACAGAAGAGAGAAAACAGCATACTTAACTGCTAATGCGTTTTTCTAGATGATGTTAAATACTAACTGTTTTAAACAGGAAAGCGGCAAGTATGGAAAAGTATTGGAAAAAAATGTCATTAAGTTCAGATTATATGTGAGAGGTGTTTGGGAAGCTCTGAATATTTCTGAAGGAAATGAAACTAATCCTTTGGGGAAGAGCATGCCGTTGTACAATTAATCAAAACAATACTCTAGCTGCAAGATATTTCAAGTTCTAATGTTATGGTGTTACTATTAGCTGCAAACAATTTAATGATAGATTCTAAAAACGAAGTGCCAGAACTAATACAAAGGTAAAGCAATATAAAGACCTCTGACATCTCTTTATTACATATTAAGTTGAGCCATTGGAAATGGCTGATATTCAACAATTTTTGATCTACAAAGTGTGTTAGTTTCATGAGGCTTATCCCAATATTATTATACTAGTTTCTAGACTCTTATCCTTAGGTCTTAAAAAATCAGGGCAGTAATTACTCCAAAAAGCCCCTACTTATTTTAGATGATTGGATTTTTTCAAACACAAATAGATAATAACAAATAGTTCCAAAGGAAAAAAAATATTTAAAAGATTTAATTTAAAAATACTTTTTACATAAATTATTAATGTCTCAAATACTTACTTTGTTATGAATAAAGACTTTAAGTGCTTCTTTTGGGTAATCCAGTGTCAAAAGTATGTCCAGAAATCGAGGTAGGAAAGGGGTTGGTTGCTCAATAAAAACACCTATTGTTACATTTGGGTAGACCTTTGTTTTATAGCAAACATAAGAAAAATTATCATTAGTTTGATTTTAATTTAAATTCTATTCAAGTCTTACTCAGAACACCAAACATACTAGAATATCAATTCAATGTAATTTGCTAAATTTGAGTGGCCCAATGGCAATTCTCTAATTCTTGAAATACATTTTTGTAGACCCCATCAAAGTGATTGCTTTTACTCCATCACACATTGGCATCATGAATTAGGTTTGAAAAGGAAATTCACTATCATATTTATTACACAGATATCATTAAGGATATAGCCTACTCTACAATTGAAAGCTTCCTTTATGGTAGGTCATAAAGAAACTTCTTTCAAATCTGAATCTATTTGTACATCATCATAGAAACCAGAATACTAATTGGGTTTCTCCTTTTGTTTCCATGGCTTACAAGTTCAGTGGTTAGTTTGTAGAAATAAAGGTCCTGAGCCTTTATTTCTCTCCTTGAATATCTCTTTTAATAGAATTTATTATATATAATCTAATTTTCATATATATATATATATTTTTTTTTCTTATATAGGAAATGAAGTGCTACTGTCTTCATTGTATAAAAACAAAGTACTATTTTACTTCATAATTATTTTCTATACTAATAAAAGGGTAGTATGCTAATTAGACCAGACATCTTCCTGACGACCTTCCGGAAGTCCTTCCTGACAATGCCAGGCCGGGTGCTGTGGCTGTGGCCAGCCCAGGAGAAGCCGCTCACAATCCCGGGCAAAGAAGTTTCCTGAGGTCCTGGGCAAAGAAGCTGCCAGTGGTCCCAGGCGAAGAAGTCGCTCTGCTGACCAGCCTCCGCCATGGACCTGTTTGGGGACCTGCAGGAGCCCAAGCGCTCAAGGGCTACAGGTAAGTGAGGAGCCGCCCTGCTGGCGAGGAGAAGGGGAGAAGGGCTGTCTAGAGGCTGCGGCGCCTGAGGTGGTTGGAGGGAGGAGAGGGCAGGCAAGCGTGCTTGCCTCAGGCCCGGCCCCAGCATGCTTGGAGGCTTGGAGCGCTCTGCCATGTTTGCTGCTTTGGAAGATCCACAGCCTTTGTGTGCGGCCCCCATGTGCTGGCAGCCCAGCTTCGGGTTGCTCAGCATCAGCCTGGCGCAGAGCCTTCGCATGTGGCGTGGCGTCTAGGGCCTCTAGCCCTCAGCCCTCCGGCCTGGGTCTGAATCGCTTTTCCCTTGAGCAACATTTTTCTGTGCTTGTGTACAAGTTCAGGGTTTGGTTTTATTCAGGGTTACCCCAGAGATTGAAGGAATTGCCAGCGTTATCTTTCGTGTTTTTGAATCATCCTCTGTGCTTCTGTTTTTTCAGTTGATAGTAGTTTCCCGGGTCACGGGAAGTCTCCCTCTCTCCAGAGTCAGGAGCACCAGCCCAGGTCCACCCATCAGCTGAGCCCTGACCACGGGGGTGAGTTCCTGCAGGCTGGGGTTTGATCCCCACGAATTAGCTGTAGGAGACCAGTGCCTTTGTTATTGCTGTGTGTCCGGGTTTTAATTGGACAAATGCCAGCTTAGCAAAATCTTGCAGGAGGAGAATTCTGTTTGGGTTTCCCCAAATTCCCTCAGCCCCTACTCACCCCTCTGTAAAGGCATAGAACAAGTGAGGCCCCTTAAATAAAATTCAGAGGTCTCCAGCAATGGTGGGCATCTCTCATCACAGGCATTTGGACTGGATGGCATTTGAGTATTTATCTAGGCACCATGACAGAGAAACACAAGCTCAAGTCATGATCTCTGCCCTTAAATAATTCACAGTCTTATTAGAGCGAGTGGATGATAAAAGCACAGTAATGACATCAGAATGTAAGGCAACAATACAGAGAGGAACAGAGGCAATTGCTAGGGTGATTTTCCAACAATTAGTACAAAGAGTATGTGCTATGAATTAAATAAAAAAATATGTGTGCAAGTAGCTGCTTCACGAGTATGACATCCCTTCCTATTTTAAAGGAAGCTGAGTTCCATGTGAATTGTGTACTATGCTATGATATTTGAGGCACAGAACAAGGGAGGCCCTAAGTGTAATATGCTTTGATATTTGAGACATTCTTTATTGTTCAATGTGTGCCTCAGTTTTGTAATAGTTAAATTACTAGAATACATCTTGCTATAAAATATTACTAGAAAATCAAATGATCAGGTGGCATTTATTGTTATTTTTTATAAATAAACACAATCTCTGGCATGCTAAAGTGATAAGTATTATAGAAATACTAGAGGCCCGGTGCACGAAATTCATGCGGAGGGGGGGGGTCGCCTCAGCCCAGCTTGCACCTTCTCCAATCTGGGACCCCTCGGGGGATATCTGACTGCCGGGTTAGGCCTGATCCCGGGGAATGGGCCTAAACTGGCAGTTGGACATCCCTCTCACAT
This sequence comes from Myotis lucifugus, assembly GCF_000147115.1. Classification (NCBI taxonomy): domain Eukaryota; kingdom Metazoa; phylum Chordata; class Mammalia; order Chiroptera; family Vespertilionidae; genus Myotis; species Myotis lucifugus. The sequence goes on from NW_005871098.1 coordinate 17,873, forward strand.
TCCTGGATAGCTGACTCCTAATCACTCACCTGCCTGCTTGGTCACCCCTAACTCCCCTCCTGCCGGCCTGGTCGCTCCTAACTGCACCTCTTTGCTGACCTGGTCATGCCTAACTGCCCCCCCCCCCGGCCGGCCTCATTGCCCCCAACTGCCCCCCCAGCTGGCTTAGTCACCCTTCACTGCCCCCCCCTGCTAGCTAATCACCCCCACTGCCCCCCTGCCAGCCTGGTTGCCCCTCACAGCCTGCTTGTTCAGTGTTTGTCGTCCCTCACTAACCCCCCTGCTGGCCTGGTCACCCCAAGCAGCCTGCTTGTTCAGTCGTTTGGTCATCCCTCACTAACCCCCCTGCTGGCCTGGTCACCCCAAGCAGTCTGCTTGTTCAGTCATTTGGTTGTCCCTCATTAACCCCCCTGCTGGCCTGGTCATAGGCAGCCATCTTGTGAGGGCGTGAGAGTTAATTTGCATGTTACCTCTTTATTATATAGGATTCAGATAGAGGAGACCTACAGGCTTGATTACAAGTGAGGTTTACTATTACAACCCAAATTTATTGCTTAAAAAAAAGCAGGGAGCCAACTAGAAACTGAACCAAATATAAGCCCTTGAAAGGCAAATGTAAATTGGATAAGCTTCACGATTACAAGAGCAACAAGAAAGAATTCAGAGGCAAGAATGAGAAGCAAATTGCATCTACTCTAAGTTGCTGCTAAAGAAAAAGAATAGTATACTATGAAAATACTTAATACAGATTGTAAAGAGATTTGTTCAAAGAGGATTTCCTAGAGTAGGTGGTATTTCAGTTAATTTTTTAAATGTGAAAAGGTTAGCTAGATAAGAAAAAGGTGTAGGGGTCCCGGATTGGAGAGGGTGCAGGCTGGGCTGATACTCCCCTTGCACAAATTTCGTGCACCAGGCCTCTAGTATTATATATAGGAAAGCTATTTTCTTTCACTAACACATTTTTTCTTGTATCTATTTTTTTTTACCATTATAGTGCAATTTATTTTATTTTTTAAACCTTTACTATTCAAAGTATTATATATGTCTCCTTTTTTCTCCCATTGACCCCTTATAGCCCGCCCTAGCCCCTCAACCCAGGTCTCCACCACTCTATTGATTGTGTCCATGGGTTATGCATATATACATACAAGTTCTTTGGTTGATCTCTTCCCAACCACCCACCAACCCCTACCTTCCCTCTGAGATTCAACAGTCTGTTCAAAGCTTCTATGTCTCTGGATCTATTTTGTTAATTGAATTTCACATATGAGTGAGATTATGTGATACTTCTCTTTCTCTGACTGGCTTATTTTGCTTAGTATATAACACCTCTAGGTCCCTCCATGCTGTCTCAAAGAGTAAGAGATCCTTCTTTTTTACTGCTGCATAGTATTCCATGGTATAAATGTACCACAGATTTTTTATTCACTCTTCTACTGGTGGGCACTTGGGCTGTTTCCAGATCTTAGCTATTGTAAATTGTGCTGCTATGAACATAGGGGTGCATACATTATTTTTGATTGGTGCTTCAGGTTTCTTAGGATATATTCCTAGAAGTGGGATCACTGAGTCAAATAGCAGTTCCATATTTAATTTTTTGAGGAAACTCCATACTCTTTCCATATGGTTGTACCAGTCTGCATTCCCACCAGCAGTATACTAGGTTTTCCTTTTCTCCACATCCTTGTCAGCACTTATTTGTTGATTTGATAATGCTAGTCATTCTCACAGCTGTGAGGTGATATCTCACTATGGTTTTAATTGGATATCTCTGAAGATCAGTGACTTTGAACATTTTAAAAACTTTTTAAATTGATTTCAGAGATGAAGGGAGAGGGAGAGAGAAATAGAAACATCTATGATGAGATGGAATCATTGATTGGCTGCCTACTGCATGCCCCCCACTGAGAATCGAGCATCCAAACAAGGCATCTGCCCTGACCAGGAATTGAACCATGACCTCCAGGTTCATGGGTTGACGCTCAGCCACTGAGCCATGCCATCCAGGCCGAACATTTCTTCATATGGCGCTTGGCCATTTGTACGTCCACTTAGGAGAAGTGTGTATTTAGGTCCTTTGCCCATTTTTAAATTGGATTGTTTGCTTTCTTTTGTTAAGTTCTATGAGTTCCTTATATATTTTGGATATTAATCCTTTATCAGATATATCATGCCAAATATGTTCTCCCATATAGTGGGCTCCCTTAGCATTTTGTTGATGGTGTCTTTTTCTGTGCAGAAGCTTTTTATTTTGATGTAGTCCCATTTGTTTATTTTCTCCTTAGTTTCCTTTGACATAGGAGATGTATCTGCAAACATATTGCTACGAGAGATGTCTGAGATTTTGCTGCCTATGGTTTCTTCTAGAATTTTAGGGTGTCACAACTTAGGTTTAAGTCTTTTATCCATTTTTAGTTTATTTTTGTGTATGGTGTAAGTTGGTGGTCTAGTTTCATTTTATTGCATGTATTTATCCAATTTTCCCAACACCATTTATTTAAGAGACTGTCTTGACTCCAGTGTATGCTCTTGCCTCCTTTGACAAATATTAATTGAGCACAATGGCTTGGGTCTATTTCTGGGTTCTTTGTTCTGTTCTGTTGATCTACATGTCTATCTTTTCTTGTGCCAGTATAAAGCTGTTTTGATTACAGTGGCTTTGTAGTATAACTTGATATCTGGTATTGTAATTCCTCCAACTTTATTATTCTTTCTCAAGATTACTATATGGCTATTTGAGGTCTCTTTTTGGTTCCATATAAATTTTTGGAGTATTTCTTCTAGATCTGTGAAATAAGTTGTTGGTAATTTAATAGAGATTACATTGAATCTATAGATTGCTTTGGGTAATATGGACATCTTAATGATGTTAATTCTACCAATCCATGAACATGGTATATTCTTCCACTTGTTTATATCTTCTTCTATCTCTTTATCCAATGTCCTTTAGTTTTGTTTTGTTTTTTTTTTGTAATGAATTTTATTGAAGAATGGCAAAATGTATAATTTATATAATCAACACATAATCCAAGATTTTTGCTTTTTAATAGATGTTTTAGTTTTTTAAAAATATATACTTTTATTAATTTCAGAGAGGAAGGGAGAGGGAGAGAGAGATAGAAACTTCAATGATGAGAGAGAATCATTGGTTAATTGCCTCCTGCAGGCCCCCTACTGGGTATCGAGACCACAACCCAGGCATGTGCCCTTGACTGGAATCGAACCCGGGACCTTTCAGTCTGTAGGCTGATGCTCTATCCACTGAGCCAAACCAGCTAGGGCTCCTATAGTTTTCTTAGTACAGGACTTTTACCTCCTTGGTTAAGTTTATTCCTAAGTATCTTCATTTATTTGTTGCTATGGTAAATGGGATTTTTTGTTTAGTTTCCCTTTCTGAGAATTCATTATCTATCTTCCTATCTATCTATCTATCTATCTATCTATCTATCTATGGCTAAGTGACAGTCTGACTGTTCGCCCGGTAGCTATGACACGCAATGATCACCAGGGGGCAGATGCTCGATGCAGGAGCTGCTGAGCTGCAGTGACTTGGCAACAGTGGTTCTCAGGTAATACACCCTGGAACCAGAGAGGAGGGAGCCAGATTCTGGGATGCATCACCTGAAAACTGCACTCTCGAAATACAGGACCCCTCGGGGGATGCCAAAGAGCCAGTTTTGGCCTAATCCCTGCAGGCCAGGCCGAGGGACCCCACCTGCCAGAAGAACCCAGCTCTCTCCGAAGTTGCCCTTCAAGCCATGGGGCCACTCCAGGTGCAGCCGGCTGGGGAGGGACTGCATGTGGGAGGTTGGCTCCAAGGCATGTCTGGCCCATCTCACCCAGTCCTGCCCCACCAGCCACCTTCTCATTAATTTCAATGTGCAAGAATCCCTGCACCAGGTCACTAGTAGGTGTATAAAAAAAGTCATAGATTTCTGGGTGTTAATTTTGTATCCTGCTACATTCATATATTAAATCTGTTAGTTTTTTGGTGTTCTTTAGGGTCTTCTGTGTACAATATCATGTCATCTGTGAATAATGAGTTTCACTTCCTCCTTTCCAGTTTTGGCTGACTTTTTATGTTTTTTTCTTGTCTGATTGCTGGGGCTAGCATTTCCAGTACTATGTTGAGTGAATGTTGTAAAAGTGGACATCCTGTCTTGCTCCTGTTCTTAAGGAAAATGGTTTTACTTTTTGCCCATTGAATATTATGTTTGCTGTAGGTTTGTCATATTTAACCTTTATTATGTTGAGGTATGATCCCTCTATTCCCACTTTGCTGAGAGTTATTAAAAATGGGTGTTGGAGTTTGTTGAATGTTTTTTCTTCATTAATTGGTATGATCATGCGATTTTTATCTTTCAATTTGTTTATGTGATGTATTACACTTATTGATTTGTGAATACTCTACTCTACTAGCCTTGAAATCCTGGAATAAATACCACTTGGTCTTGGTGTATGATCTTTTTAATATATTACTGGATCCTATCTGCTAATGTTTTGTTGAGGATTTTAGCATCTATGTTTTCTGGAAGCTATCCATTGTCTATACCAGTGGTCGGCAAACTGCGGCTCACGAGCCACATGCGGCTCTTTGGCCCCTTGAGTATGGCTCTTCCACAAAATACCACGTGCGGGCGCGCACGTACAGTGCGATTGAAACTTCATGGCCCATGCACAGAAGTCGGTTTTTGGCCTGGGCGAGTCTATTTTGAAGAAGTGGCATTAGAAGAAGTGGGGGTTGTCGGTCGGTCGGGCGACAGGATACGCAGTGCGGGGGAGGCGCGAGGGATTCGTGCATGAGTTGAGTGAGCCAGTCAGTCAGCAGTCTCATTGTGCAGTGGTTAGTGCTAGTCGCGTCCACAAATCGCGCGCAGGTGACAAAAGTACCTACTCAAAGCATAAAGTTACCTGTATTTTTCCAACCAGCTGAAAATCCTACAGGTATTTTTGTCATCAATTTAAGAATTGTAATTATTTTGTGTTGGTGGCTTTATTATTATAAAATGAAACATTTTTTTATGTGCCCTGTTTGACATGGCTACAAAGAAGCAAACTACTTATATAGTTTAAGTTAAAAAAATTTGGCTCTCAAAAGAAATTTCAATCATTGTACTGTTGATATTTGGCTCTGTTGACTGAGTTTGCAGACCACTGGTCATACTATCAGGAAAGTGTAAACAAGGAACCCAGAAGGCTGATCAACCTTGAGCTTTCGCAAGGGCTAAAGCTGTGCACCAATTGTTTAGTCGAGACAATGTGGCTCAAGCAATTTCCTGACCTAATAGTCTCAAAGTGAATCTTACTAATATTTACTGACCTTTAAGATAGTCTGTCTGCTACCGAATTGCCTGCCTGACTAAGGGTAAGATGTGTATCTAAAATTGAATAAAAAGCTAGCAGGGCCTGGGCACTAGTAAAGCCCTTCCACTAGAGTTGGGTTCTCTACCTGGCCCCCTGTGATTTCCAAATTCATATTTCTTGCCTAATCTTGTCATTTGTGTGCGGCCCTTTTCCAGGTCCTGGACCCAAGCCACACAGGTCGCGGCTGTCACATCTTTCATGGACACCTGGAGAAGAAGATTCGCTGGAGTGAAAAACGAAGTTCACTGGAAAGGTGGGAAAAATCACCGAAAAGGTGGGGGGAAATTCGCCACATACAAAGCCCATGCCAGCCGCAGAAATCATGATCTCTAAGTAGGGTGGGAACATCTTTTTTAGCCAGGCTACTTGGGCAGAATTCGGCTAAAGGGGAGAAACTCTATTGTAGACTTTTGGTTTGCATGCTCAAGGATTAAGGAATTAAAGTGTCAGAAGGTATTCTCTTACAGATTTTGCATATTATTATAGAACACTAGAGGTCTGTTGCACAAAAAGATTCGTGCAATAGACCTTCCCTTCCCTGGCTGCCTGCATCGGTTTTCCTTCGGCACTGGGGACCCAGGCCTTCACTCAGGCCAGAGCTGCCTTCAAAGCCTTCCCTGCTCCAGCTGACCCGCTTTGATCACTGCTCCAGCCAGACCCGCTTTGATCGCTGCTCCAGCTGGACCGCTTTGATGGCTGCTCTGGCCGGACCCGCTTCGATCGCTGCTTTGGCCAGACCCGCTTTGATTGCTGCTCCAGACCGCTTTGATGGCTGCTCTGGCCAGACCCGCTTTGATCGCTGCTCCAGCCAGAGCTGCCTTCAAAGCCTTCACTGCTCCAGCCGGACCCGCTTCGATCGCTGCTCCGGTCAGACCGCTTTGATCGCTGCTCCAGCCGGAGCCATCTTCAAAGCCTTCACTGCTCTGGCTGGACCCGCTTCAATTGCTGCTCCTGTGGGACCCGCTTTGATCGCTGCTCCAGACCGCTTTGATCGCTGCTCTGGCCGGAGCCATCTTCAAAGCCTTCACTGCTCCTGCCGGATCCGCCTTCAGTCTTCGCTCTGCTGCTTCCTGCTACATATGCAAATTAACCGCCATCTTTGTTGGCAGTTAATTTCAATATCTTGCTGATTAGCCAATGGGAAGCGTGTCGGAGGTACGGTTAATTACCATGTTTGTCTATTATTAGATAGGATAATCCTTGGTTTCCTGAAGAGGGTACATTAGATGTTGAATATTGGGAAAGAGTGGGTCAGAACTTGAAAAAAGCTCAGCAGCAGGGGTAAAACTTGCCTCCAAGTTGTTTCTCCTTGTGGAGCATGGTATTGCATTTGCTAGAGCCATTTAGGAGGCAAAAGAGGATAGACCTCCTCCCTTTGCACCCTCTGCTCCTAAAGAGGAGCAAAAAAAAAAAAATTGGAAGAATGGCCTTTATGCCCCCCTTCACCTCCATGTCCTGATCCTGAAACATTTAATTCGCCAGTAATAGGATCACCTATATAAAGAGCTATCCGAGAAGAATTAAAGGACATGATGGTGGAGGAGAGACTTGCTTTTCCTATTATACAGGTAGCTGACCCATATCTCCCAAATCAAATAATAAGACAGCATGAAAAATTTGACTTTAAAATGATAAAGGCCTTGTGTGAGAGCATAGTACAAAATGATCCTACCGCTCCTTTTACCAGAGAAATTATGACTAAAATTTCTGAAACATTCTTATCTGCTTATGATTGGTACTCTCTGGCTCGTGCAACTCTGGATGGAGGGGATTATTTACTGTGGAAGGGAGAATTTTTAGAGAAATGTCAGGAGCAAGCTCACGCAAACAGCGGGCGAATGATCAAATAACTTATGAAATGCTGGCAGGACTAGGACCATATAGTGATGTGCAGAATCAACTACATTATGTGCAACAAGCTTATGAGCAAATTAGACTTTGTGGGAGAAGAGCCTGGTGAACTTTACCAGCAAAAGGGGACCCTGAGGGAACTTTTAGTAAATGTATGCAGAGGTCTACAGAGTCATTTTCTGATTTTGTGGCTCGCCTCACTCAAGCAGTGAGATGGCAGATTCAACATGAGACAGCAGGAGACATTTTAATTCAGCAATTAGCTTATGAAAATGCCAGTGCTGATTGTAAGAAATGCCTGACGCCTCTGAGAAAAAAATAGTACCATTATAGAAATGATTCAAGCATGTCAGAATATGGGATCAGGCACTTTTCAAGCAAACTTATTAGCTGCCACTGTAACAGCGGGGAATAAAAGATGCTTTAATTGTGGAAAAACAGGACATTTCAAAAAATAATGTAGGCAAACAAGAAGGACACAAGGTGGTGCTCAAGGGAAAGGTGTGAGCATTCCACCTCCTGATTCAAACAAGGCAGATTCAACCTCTTTATGTCCTAGATTTCAGAAAGGAAACCAATGGGCCGGTCAATGTAGATCAAAATTTCATAAAAATGGGCAGCCATTAGATCAAGACATAGGGAATGGCCAACCGCAGGGAAAGGGCCAGAGGGGCTGCCCCCAGCCCTGTCATCAATAGGGGATTTTGCCCTGCAAGGCCCACAGTGGATTCCCTCATATGAGCCACTCCAGGGAGCACAGGCCTAGATTTTAACAGTACAATAGTGGTCACTTTGACCCCCGATATGGCTCGACAAGCTGTTCCTACAGGAATTTGGGGACCTGTGCCACCAGGAACATTAGGATTAGTCTTAGGAAGAAGTGGAAACACTCTGAAAGGCCTACCTGTTTTGCCTGGAGTCATAGATTCAGACTATGGAGAAATCAGGCTAGGGAGAGATCAAGGTAATACTAGAATGCAAACATATTATGTAGATTACTCCAGGACAAAGAATTGCTCAGATCCTACTTCTACCTTATATTCAGCAGGGCGAAGCTATAAATAGGCAAAGAGGAACATAAGGATTTAGAAATCTATTGGATACATGAAATTAGCAAAACCCATCCTATAATTAATTTAAGAATAGAGGGAAAACTGTTTAAAGGTTTAGTAGACACTGGAGTGGATGTCAGCATTATCAGCAAAGAACTGTGGCCTCCAAGTTGGTCCATGGTAGAAGTTATGGGCTCTATTAGGGGGGTTGGAGTTCTTGATAATACACAACTTAGGGCTGCAGTGTTAAGGTGGCAAGATGAGGAAGGACAGGCAGGATTGTTTCAGCCCTGCATAGTCTCTGGAATTGCAGTCAACTTATGGGGCCAGGACGTTTTAGAAGGTTTACAAGCTTGTATTATTACTGGCAAGGGACAGCAGTTAATAACTCAGATGGAATATCAGACTGGTCATATATTTAGGAAAAAATAATCAGGGAATTAAAGAGCCCATCCAAGCCAAAGGAAACCCAGGAAGACAAGGATTAGGGTATCAGCCTTTTTAGGAGTGGTCGCTGCTCAATCTCCTCACCCCCATGCTGATCCTATACAATGGAAAGATGATAGACCTATATGGGTAGGTCAGTGGCCATTAATGAAGGAGAAATTAGGTTATATTCATGAATTAATACAGGAACAAATAGAGGCTGGCCACATAGAGCCTTCCAATAGTCCTTGGAATACACCTATATTTACAATACCTAAGAAGGCGACAAGAAAGTAGTGAATACTGCATGATCTTAGAGTGGTTAATGCTACTAAGCATACCATGGGAGCTTTACAGTCTGGAATCCCAGCGCCTTCACAAATCCCTCTAGATTTGTCTCTTATAGTAGTAGATATTAAGGATTATCACCATTCCCTTGGCACCCCAAGATAAACAAAGATTTGCCTTTTCAGTGCCACCTACACTAATAAAAGAGAAAGTTGCAAATTAACTATCACTCCGTCACTCCGCCACTCTGCTACACCCACAAGCCATGCCCTCCAGCCAATCAGGAGCAAGTATGCAAATTAACCCAACTAAGATGGCGGCGGCCACGGAGTTGGAGCGAGCAGGAGGCTTGGGTTGCCCCCAGCAATGGAGAATCCAAGCTTCCTGCCTGCCCTGGCTGGCCTTGGGCTCCGCTCAAGGCTACACAGTTTCAATTATAAAAGATAAATAAATCCCAGATACCTGCTTCCAGCCCGCCAAAACAAAAAAAAAAAAAAAAGGAGAGGCTAGGAGCTTGGGTCGCTGGGGGGGCGTGGCCAGCCTGAAAATGGCCATCAGCCCCTCACCCAGGCTGGCCAGGCACCCCAGTGGGACCCCCCCACCATGAAGGGGCTGTGGGCAGCCTGAAAAAAAATGGCCCTCAGCCCCTCACCCAGGCTGGCCAGGCACCCCAGTGGAGACCCCCACCATGAAGGGGGTGTGGCCAGCCTGAAAACAGCCCTCAGCCCCTCACCCAGGCTGGCCAGGCACCCCAGTGGGACCCTCACCCTGATCCGGGACACCCTTCAGGGCAAACCAGCTGGCCCCCACCGGTGCACTAGGCCTCTATCCTATATAATAAAAGGGTAATATGCAAATTGACCCTAACAGCAGAACGACTGGGAATGACTGGTCACTATGACACACACTGACCACCAGGGGGCAGACGCTCAATGCAGGAGCTGCCCCCTGGTGGTCAGTGTGCTTCCACAGAGGGGAGCTCTGCTCAGCCACAAGCCAAGCTGACGGCTGCCAGCACAGCGGTGGTGGCAGGAGCCTCTTCCGCCTCCTCAGCAGCGCTAAGGATGTCTGACTGCAGCTTAGGCCTGCTCCCCACTGGCAAGTGGACATCCCCTTAGGGCTCCCGGGTTGCCAGAGGATGTCTGACTGCCAGTGCAGGCCTAAGCCAGCAAGTGGTCATCCCCTGAGGTGTCCCAGACTGCGAGAGGGCACAGGCCGGGCTGAGGGACCCCCCCCCCAAGTGCACAAATTTTTGTGCACCAGGCCTCTAGTATATTAATAATATAGAACCTATGAAAAGATATCAATGGAAAGTTTTGCCTCAAGGAATGGCTAATAGCCCCACCTGTGTCAAACATATGTAACTCAAGCTGTTCAGCCCTTAAGGGACAAATATTCCCAATGTTATATTATCCATTCATTACAGGGATGACTGGCTCTTCGCAAGTCCATGAGAAGAGCAGACTTTAGCAATGTTTTCCTAATTAGAAAAGGAACTCCCTAAATGGGGCTTAAAAATTGCTCCAGAAAAGGTACAGAAAGAAATATCTAGGGACCATATCTAGGGACCACAATTGTAAACCAATGTATTAGGTCTCAAAAGGTTGAAATATGAAAAGATTGCCTTAAAACTTTAAATGACTTTCAAAAATTATTAGGGGATATTAACTGGTTAAGACCTTATCTGAAAATCTCTATGGGAGAAATGACAAACTTACTTAACACTTGGAGTGCGGGAAACGAGTTAAGTCGGCTCGCGTGAATTGCGCGTACTCCGCGGGAGCCGTCTTTAACTCGGTTCATATAGATTTGCGGTGGAGTGCGGGAAACGTGTAAACTCGGGCCGATTGTAACTGCGTATTACCAAATATTTGTTTGTAATCCACCCTTTTGGTGGATGGAACAAAACCAAAAGACAGAGCCATCTTATATTTTGGCGGGAAATTCACCTGCACTCCAAGTGTTAATATACTTAGGGGTGACTCTAATCTTTCCTCACCCCGAACATTAACAGATGAAGCTAGGAAGGAGTTATTAAGAATTGAGCAGGCAATCTCCTCAGCCCAAGTAGCACAGGTACAGCCTGAATTGCCTTTATTGGGACAGATAAATCCTATTGCAAATAGTCCCACTGGAGTCATCTCCCAAAATAAAAACTCTTCTGCTATTATGGAATGGGTCCACCTAGGGCATCAATCTTCTAAGACTGTGGTTACATATATAGAGCTCATGGCTCAGTTAATATCTCAACTCAGAAAGCGCTGCAGGCAGCTTAGAGGAGAAGAACCCCAGTGCATTTATCTTCCCCCTCACTGGGAAACAATTAGAAATGTTATTTCAAACTGATTTGAATTGGCAAATTTGACTAAGTGGATATTCAGGGGAACTTAGTTGTCATCTATTAAAAGACAAATTACTACAATTTTTATATAACACCCCCATTATTATACCAAAAAATACTAGGCAGGAACCTATTCCTGGAGCATTAACTGTTTTTACTGATGGATCATCTAATGGTAAAGCTGCTTATCATATGATGAATTCAGACCAAGTCATCCTGATCAGTCATACTTTTGTGCAAAGAATTGAATTAGAGGCTATCAAGGCTGCATTGCAGGATTTCCAAGAGCCTCTTAATATTATATCTGACTCTGCTTATGCTGTGGACCTGGTGAATAGAATTGAAACTGCTTGATTAAAATGGCTCAGTGACCAAAGTCTACTTATACTATTTAAACAAGTTCAGCAGATTGTACAACGGAGACAATACCCTTTCTATATTATTCATATTAGGGCTCATAGCATATTACCTGGTCCTTTAACAAAAGGAAATGCACATGCTGATCAATTGGTTTCTTTATTAAAATAGGCCACAGAATCTCATCAGCCTGCCAAAATGTTGTCTAAACTATTCTCAATCACTCGACAGCAGGCAAAACGCATTATCAAGGAATGTCCCACTTGCATGTTACATCTGCCTCAAGGGCCTTAAATATTTTAAATTTTTTCACTTGTAATGCTGATGGCAGGACACCCATGGAAATACACTGGTATCAGAATAATCCAAAGGAAAATGGTCTGGTTAAATGGAAAGATCCCAAGTCTGGTTTATGGAAGGGCCCTGAACCCCTAGTACCATTGGTTGAGGATACACTTGTATATTTCCAGAAAACTTCTCTAAGCCCGTGTGGATTCTGGCAAGAAATATTATACTTCATGGATCTGATGGAGGAACTGGCCAGATTAATGAAGACCCTGCACCTGGAGCCATGCCTTGCAGCTGCAAACAATCAGCTACCCTAGCCACAGATAGCAGCAGCCCCAAGCAACCCACTGAAGATAAGAGTGGAAGGAGAACGAGGCAGACCACAAACAGCCTGGAGGTGACCTGGGGCATAGTGAAGAAAATGGTCCAGAAATCTGAGTGAATTTGTGAGGAGACCAGAACCGCAAGAACGCCTGAGAATGTCTTTCTTGCCATGCTAGCAGTCATCAGCTGCGTGGTAATACTACTGGGGGCAAATGGGAAAGTATATTGGACTTATGTTCCTGACCCTCCATGGGTAAGACCCTTTAAGTGGGCTGATCCCCCACCTAATGTAGTCACCAATGATGCCAAACACCTTGGTCATCCAGGAGGACCACGGGTGGGACAAGGAAGTATAGGGGCAAAGTATAATTACATGGTGTCGCCACCCAGCTTCCCTTTTGTATGACAGAATCAAGCTACCGCTCCTTTGTGTGTAGAATTAGAGAGGCTTCTGGCTAGCATGGACACCAAAGAAGGGGGAAGCAAAAGCCCAAATACATTTACTATCACTACTTGCTCCAGGGTGAGGTACAGAAAATGTAACTTTACTAAGACATCCCCCCGCCCACTAAGCCATTATGTAAAAAAATTTATGAATGGCACCCCACCGAGAAAGAAATTAATTGGAAAGACTGTTATAGTGACAACCCCACCAGCAGCAAACTTAATAACAGTTTTTCCTTTGTGGATTGGAGCCCCTACGGGTCTACGTATAGTAACAATCACATCCTAAAATGGAAGGGGACCGCATCCTATCTATATGTTGAAGCTAATCACTATATCTCCTGGTATGGAGGAGGATTTGTTGGATCTCAATTACAACGTGACAATTGGCCCTTAAAAAATTCGCAATGGAAATTAGGTGCTGTACTTGCACCTATTAAATGGTATAATTTTAACTAGAGCTCAGATAATTCCATTCGTACCTTATGGGGAACTCCCAATAAGACAGTATTTGCTACCGCCTATGTATTGGAAATGTTTGTACTCCTCTCAGGCCCCATCCAGATGTGCCTTAATGCTACAAGCCATCTGTATGAGGTGTCATGCACAGGCTACAACTATCCCATTGTATTAATTCTACATTCCAAAAAGATTCCCTCTTGATTTTAAAACAACCTGCTTTCACTTGGGTTCCTACTAACCTAACTGAGCCTTGGGAATCTCATCAAACCTACCAACTGTTACATGATCTGGTAAAAATCTTAAAATGACAAAAAAGATTTCTTGGAATGTTAATTGCAGGAATCTTTGCCCTTGTAATGTTACTTACTTCTGTGGGCATTGCTGCTTCATCCATGGTACAAACTGTTCAACCTTCTCAGTTTGTACAACAAGTTAAGGAAAATGTAACTAAGACCTTGTCTATACAAAAAACAATTGACAGCCAGTTTGAGATAGAATTATCGGCACTAAAGTCTACAGTCTTGTAGATGGGTGATAAAATCCACAGCTTAGAGCAAAGACTATCCTTGCAGTGTCATTATAATTTTTCCCAGATTTGTGTTACCCCCATTCCCTA
>NW_005871098.1:31785-59160 GCF_000147115.1 Myotis lucifugus
CGGGGGGTGGGCCTCCCCTGGGGGGTCCCGGATGGGAGGGGGTATATTCTGGGAGGGGGGGATCCTCCCCCCCCCCCCCCCCCCCGTGCACCGGGCCTCCAGTATATATATATTTCCCCCTTCTTTAATCTATCTTTGTATTCGTTTACTATAGGAAAAGGGGAATAGAGAGTAGATAGGCCTGAGTTGGTGATTGGAATTAACTAAGCTATTAGTAGAAGAAGAGAAGAAGAAGAGGAAAAACAGAAGCAAAAAAAGGAAAGAAATAAAGAAAAAAACAACAAAAAACAAACATCAAGAAAAACTAACTAACAATCAAACAAACAACAACAAGACAGACAGAAAGAAAAAGGCAAAAAAATTTGGATAGTGAAAAAAGAGAAGAGAGAAGTATGTATGGGCTTGGAACAGGGAAGAGGAATTTAGATATATGAGTAAAATCAATTTTTAACAGGGAGTAAAAAGAAAGGATAGAGAACAACTAAAGCAGGGACAGGGTAAGAGAAACAAAACAAAAAAGGGGAAAATGAGGAAGAGAGTGTTGGCATAAAGGAAAAATTGAGATAGAGTAAAATAATACTAAAGGGAAAATAAAAATAGAATGTAGAACACTAATCCCAAAATAAAATAAAAGAAAAGATAACATAAAATAAAACTTTAAAAAGGGGCAAAATAATAGTATTAATAATAATAGTTAAAAATAAGAATATAATAACAAACAAGGTAAAATCAAGTGAGAGAAAAAATTAATTTCTTAAGTAAAAGATAAAAAATAAAAATGTGAAGTAGTGAAGGTCATTCACTTCCTCTACTATTCTGCTTGGCACGTCTGTTTCCTTTCAGGTAGTCAGCACAGTATTGAAGTTCCCTGCAATCCACTGCTCCTCTGTGTCATAAGCCACAACCCTGTTTTCAAGCAGGTGGGATCTCTCTGCTCTCTTTGGTTCTCAGCATGTCTTTAGTTGTATTTACACACGAGTCAATTTCTGATACAACTCTTGGGGGGCAGTGTTTCTGTCTTAATATCTGGGGCTAAAAGGCCTCTCTACCTTGGCTCTGCACACGACTTTTCCCCTGGCTCTGTGTGCGTCTCTGCAGGCATCTCTGCATGAGTCTCTGCATGCGTCTCTGTGCCTGTCTGCGGCTGTTTCTCCCTCCAGCCTGGCTCCCAGACCTCACCTTTCTCTAGGCAGTATCTGATCTTTCCATCTGTGGATTGCCTCACCAGCTGTGTTTAATTCGCCAGTTCCGGGTGGGTGCTGTTTGATTCAGCTGTTCCTTCTATCTACTCTGTGAGAAGGCGCAGGGCCCATCCACGTTTTCTTCGCTGCTTTGTCTCCCCCTGAGCAAATCTCTCAGGCACCCTCGGTTGGGGAGGCTGGAGTTCTGGCATTCGTGGGTTTGCAGATGAGGTAACTAGTCCCTGGGTGTTGTGGTTGTAAGTTTCTGGGAGGTATCTGAGGTCTCCCCAGTTGAAGATAAGGCTGGGGTTCCAATCACAGTCGGTCTCCCAATCACATCTGGTCTCCCCTTCAAGATGGCGTGGTCTCTGCGGCAGAGCTGGCCACTCCAGAAGAGATTTCAGCCCCAGTAGAGGCTGCCCAGTCACGGGGGCCGGTCCGCCAGTCCCCAACAGTCCCATGGAATATAGCTGTTTCTCACTCACAAAAATAGGCACTCCCTGCACATCCACACACTCTCCTTTCATTCTCTTACTCACACACTATCTTGCAGCCTGCCGTCCCATCGGCAGCCATCTTGGATCTCCTCCCAGGTTTTTTGGCATATAATTGTTCATAGTATTTTCTTGCGATCTTTTGTAATTCTGTGATGTCAGTTGTTACTTCACTGCTTTCCTTTCTGATGTGATTTATTTGGATCCCCTCTCTTTGCTTCTTCGTGAGACTGGCTAAAATTTCATCAATCTTGCTTAAAGAACCATGTCTTGGTTTCATTGATCTTTTGTACTGTTTTATTCAGGCTCTATGTCATTTATATCTGCTCCAATCTTTATTATTTCTTTCCTTCTCTTATGCTGGGCTTTTCTTGTTGTCCTCCTTCTAATTCTTTAAGTTGTGGGGTTAAATAAGTTATTAATTGTTCTTGTTTTTTGAGGTAGGCCTGTATTGCTATGAACTTCCCTGTCAGGACTGCTTTTGCTGTGTACCAGAGATTTTAGGTTGTTGTGTGTTCATTTTCATTTGTTTTCAGAAAGTTTTTGATTTCATTCTTGATCTTGTTGGCAACCCATTCATTGTTTAATAAGATGCCATTTAGTATCCATTTGTTGGAATGTTTTTTGGGTGTTTTTACTATATTTGATTTCTAATTTCATTTTACTGTGATCTGAGAAGATGTTTGATATGATTTCAGTCTTCTTGAACTTGTAGAGCCTTGTTTTGTGTCCTAACATGTGGTCTATCTTTGTGAATGATCCATGTAAACTTGAGAAGTAAATATATTCTGCAGCTTTGGGGTGAAATGTTCTATAAATGTCAATTACATCCACCTGATACAGGTGTCCTTTCAAGTCACTGTTTCCTTGTTAAGTTTTTGTCTGGAAAATCTAATCAGTGAAGTCAGTGGGGTAAGACCCCTGCTATGACTGTACTTTGCAGTTGATCTCTTCCTTAAAATACTATAGTTTTTTAATATATTTGGATATTCTTATATTTGGTGCAAATATGTTTACCAGGGTTATATGCTCTTGTTGGATCGATCCCTTTAGTATTAATGTAGTACCTTTTATTGTGTCTTTGATGGCCTTCATTTTAAAGTCTATTTTGTTGGATATGAGTATTGCTACTCCAGCTTTTTTTTTCATTTCCATTTGCATGGAAACTTTTTTTTCCCATCCCTCATTGTCATCCTTTTGTTCTGAGGTGGGTCTCTTGTAGGCAGCATATAATTGGGTCATATTTTTGTATCCATCATTGTCTTTTATTGGAGCATTTAATCCATTTACATTGAAGGTTGCTAGTGATAGATATTTATTGCCATTTTAATTCTTTATGCCTATGTTTCTCTCTAAATATTTCTTCTCAGCAGCCCCTATAGCATTTCTTGCAGTGCTGGTTTTGTGGTGATAAACTCATTTAATCAGTTTTTGTGTGGGAAGCTCTTTATTTCACCTTTTATTTTGAATGATAGATTTGCTGAATATAGTAAGCTTGGTTTCAGATCCTTGCTTTTCATTACCTTGAGTACTTCATATCATTCCATTCTGGCCTGTAGAGTTTCTGATGAGAAATCTCCTGACATCCTTATGGGAGCTCCTTTGTAGGTAACAGTTTGCTTTTCTCTTGCTGCTTTTAAGATTCTTGTTTTGTCTTTAATTTTTGTCATTTTAATTATCTTGTGTCTAGGTGTGGGCCTGTTTGGGTTCTTCTTGCTTGGGACTCTCTGTGCCTCCTGAACATGTGTGACTTTTTCCTTTACCAGGTTAGGGAAGTTTTCTGCCATTATTTCTTCAAACACATTCTCTAGCCTTTGCTCACTTTCTTCCCCTTCTGGTACTCCTATTGTGCAAATAGTTATGTTTCATATTGTTCCACAACTCCTTTAAGCTGTCTTCCTGTTTTTGTATTGTTTTATTATTTTTTGTTCTGATTGATTTTTTTCTATCCTGTCTTCTAATTTATTGACTTAAATTTCTGTTTTCCCTAATCTGTTGTGTACTCCTTCCAATGCGTTTTTTATTAGTGCTATGTCACTTTCCATGCTTACTTTATCATTTTGAGCATCCCTGCCATCAGTATTCTGAGCTCTATGTTTGATAAATGTCTTATCTTCATGTCATTTAGTTCTTCTTCTGGAGAATTATCTTGTTCTTTCATTTGGGGATTGTTTTTGGTATCCCCATTTTGGCTGCCTGTTTATATTTGTGACTACACATTAGGTAGATCTACTATGCCTCCCAATTTCTAGTGTAGGACAGTGTCAGATGCTGTTTCTGACTGGCCCTGCATACCCTGTTTAGAACTATCAGCAATTTAAAGCTTGTGGTTCCCTTTGCTGGGTCTGGTGCCTTTGGATAGAAACTAGATGTGCACCAAGGTCTGCTTTTCCTAGCCCCAGGCAAAGACCCAAAGCCTCCAGAGATCTACTTCTGCCTGCAATATGATTGCATTCAGTATTTTTTGTTTGTTTGTTTATATGTTCTTTTTTTATTGCTTAAATTATTACAAAGAGTATTACATATGTCTCCTTTTTTTCCCCGCCCTTGACAATCCCCTGGCCTCCCCTACCCCCCAGTGTCTTATGTCCATTGGTTATGCTTCTATGCATGCATACAAGTCCTTCGGTTGATCTCTTACCCCCCCTCCTGCCCCCCCACCCTCCCAGGCCTTCCTGCTGTAGTTTAACAGTCTGTTAGAGGCAACTCTGCCTCTGTATCTACTATTGTTCAAAAGTTTATAATGGACTCTATTATCCATGAATGAGCGAGATCATGTGGTATTTTTCCTTCATTGACTGACTTATTTCACTTAGCATAATGCTCTCCAGTTCCATCCATGCTGTTGCAAATGGTAAGAATTCCTTCTTTTTTACAGCAGCATAGTATTCCATCATGTAGATGTACCACAGTTTTCTAATCCATTCATCTACTGATGGGCACTTAGGCTGTTTCCAGATCTTAGCTATGGTGAATTGTGCTGCTATGAACATAGGGGTGCATATATCCTTTCTGATTGGTGTTTCTGGTTTCTTGGAATATATTCCTAGAAGTGGGATCACTGGGTCAAATGGGAGTTCCATTTTTAATTTTTGAGGAAACTCCATACTGTCTTCCATAGTGGCTGCACCAGTCTGCATTCCCACCAGCAGTGCACAAGTGTTCCTTTTTCTCCACATCCTCTCCAGCACTTGTCATTTGTTGATTTGTTGATGATAGCCATTCTGACAGGTGTGAGATGGTACCTCATTGTTGTTTTGATTTGCATCTCTCGGATGATTACTGACTTTGAGCATATTTTCATATGTCTCTTGGCTTTCTGAATGTCCTCTTTTAAAAGGTGTCTATTTAGGTCCTTTGTCCATTTTTTGATTGGATTGTTTATCTTCCTTTTGTTAAGTTGTATGAGTTCCCTATAAATGTTGGAGATTAGGCCCTTATCAGATATAATGTTGGCAAATATGTTCTCCCATGTAGTGGGCTTCCTTGTTGTTTTGTTGATGGTTTCTTTTGCTGTGCAGAAGCTTTTTATTTTGATGTAGTCCCATTTGTTTATTTTCTCCTTAGTTTCAATTGCCCCAAGAGCTGTATCGGTAAACATAGTACTACAACAAATGTCTGCTATTTTGCTACCTATGGCTACTTCTAAGATTTTTATGGTTTCCCGTCTTACATTGAAATCCTTTACCCATTTCGAGTTCATTTTTGTGTATGGTGTAAGTTAGTGGTCTAGTTTCATTTTTTTGCATGTATCTGACCAATTTTCCCAGCACCATTTATTGAAGAGACTGTCTTGACTCCATTGTATGTTCTTGCCTCCTTTGTCAAATATTAATTGCGCGTATTGGTTGGGGCTGATTTCTGGGCTCTCTATTCTATTCCATTGATCTATATGTCTGTTCTTGTACCAGTACCAGGCAGTTTTGAGAACAGCGGCTTTGTAATACATCTTGATATCTGGTATTGAGATCCCACCTACTTTGTTCTTTCTCAGGATCGCTGCAGCTATTCGGGGTCGTTTTTTATTCCAGATGAATTTTTGGAGAGTTCGTTCTAGGTCTGTGAAATATGCCGTTGGTATTTTAATGGGAAGTGCGTTGAATTTATAGATTGCTTTGGGCAGTATGGACATTTTAATGATGTTTATTCTACCAATCCAAGAACATGGTATGTTCTTCCATCTCTTTATGTCTTCCTCTATCTCTTTTTTCAACGTCCTGTAGTTTTCTGAGTAGAGGTCTTTTACCTCTTTAGTTAAATTTATTCCTAGGTAGCTTAATTTTTTTGGTGCGATGGTAAATGGGATTGCTTTTTTAGTCTCTCTTTCTGCAAGTTCACTACTGGTGTATAGAAATACCATAGATTTCTTGGCATTAATTCTGTATCCTGCTACATTGCCGAATTCTTTTATTAAGTCTAATAGTTTTTTGATGGAGTCTTTAGGGTTTTTTAAGTATAATATCATGTCATCTGCAAATAAGGACAGTTTTACTTCTTCTTTTCCAATTTGGATGCCTTTTATTTCTTCTTCTCTAATTGCAATGGATAATACTTCCAGTACTATGTCGAACAGGAGAGGGGAGAGTGGGCATCCCTGTCTTGTTCCTGTTCTTAGGGGAAATGGTGTTAGTTTATGTCCATTGAGTATGATGTTGGCTGTGGGTTTGTCATATATGGCTTTTATTATGTTGAGGTATGATCCTTTTATTCCCACCTTGCTGAGAGTTTTTATCAAAAGTGGGTGTTGAATTTTGTCAAACGCTTTTTCTGCATCAATTGATATGACTATGTGGTTTTTTTCCCTTCAATTTGTTTATGTAATGTATCACGTTTATTGATTTGCGGATACTGAACCATCCTTGCATCCCTGGGATAAATCCTACTTGGTCATGGTGTATGATCTTTCTGATGTACTGCTGGATCCGATTTGCTAAGATTTTGTTGAGGATTTTGACATCTATGTTCATGAGAGATATTGGCCTGTAATTCTCTTTCATTCTGTTGTCTTTACGTGGTTTTGGTATTAGGGTGATGCTGGCTTCATAGAATGAGCTTGGAAGTGTTCCTTCCTCTTGAATTTTTTTTAGTAGTCTGAAGAGATAGGTTTTAGTTCTTCCTTGAATGTTTGGTAAAACTCCCCTGTGAAGCCGTCTGGTCCTGGGCTTTTGTTTGCTGGAAGCTTTTTGATGACTGCTTCAATTTCTTCCATAGTTATTGGCCTGTTGAGATTTTTAGATTCTTCCTGATTAAGTTTTGGAATGTTGTATTTTTCTAGAAATATGTCCATTTCCTCCAGGTTGTCTAGTTTGTTGGAGTAAAGTTGTTCATAGTATTTTTTAACAATCATTTTTATTTCTGTGGGGTCTGTTGTTATTTCGCCTCTATCATTTCTGATTTTGTTTATTTGGGTCCTCTCTCTTTGCTTCTTGGTGAGCCTGGCTAGAGTTTTGTCAATCTTGTTTATCCTTTCAAAGAGCCAGCTCTTGGTTTCATTGATTTTCTGTATTGTTTTTTTGGTTTCTATGTCATTTATTTCTGCTCTAATCTTTATTATCTCCTTCCTTCTGCTCACTCGGGGGTTTTCTTCTTGCTCTCTTTCTAATTCTTTGAGCTGTAGATTTAGATGATTTACTAACATTTTTTCTTGTTTGTTGAGGTAGGCCTGTAGAGCTATATACTTCCCTCTCAGGACTGCTTTCATTGTGTCCCAAAGGTTTTGGATTGTTGTGTTTTCATTGTCATTAGTTTCCAGGATGTTTTTAATTTCTTCTTTGATCTCACTAGTAACCCAATCAGTATTTAATAACATGCTATTCAGCTTCCAAGTGTTTGAGTATTTTGAATTGTTTTTATTGTAGTTTATTTCTAATATTATGCCTTTGTGGTCTGAGAAGATGCTTGGTATTATTTCAATCTTCTTGAATTTGGGGAGACTTTGTTTGTGACCCAATATGTGGTCTATTTTTGAATATGTCCCATGAGCACTTGAGAAGAACGTATATTTTGTGGCTTTGGGGTGAAGTGTTCTGAAGATATCAATTAAGTCCATCTGATCTAATGAGTCATTTAGGATTGCTGTTTCTTTGCTGATTTTTTGTCTAGTGGATTTATCCAGTGATGTCAGTGGTGTATTAAAGTCCCCTACTATGATTGTATTGTTGTTGATCTCTCCCCTGATATCTTCCAGGAGTTTTCTTATGTATGTGGGTGCTCCTGCATTGGGTGCATAGATGTTTATCAGGGTTATATCCTCTTGTTGTATTGATCCCTTTAGTATTATGAAGTGGCCTTCCTTATCTCTTGTTATGGCCTTCACTTTGATGTCTATTTTGTCCGATATAAGTATTGCTACCCCAGCTTTTTTTTCATTTCCATTTGCCTGAAAGATATTTTTCCATCCCTTCACTTTCAGTCTGTGTGAGTCCCTTCTAATAAGGTGGGTCTCTTGTAGACAGCAAATGTATGGGTCATGTTTTTTTATCCATTCAACCACTTGATGTCTTTTGATTGGGCCATTTAGTCCATTTGCGTTTAAAGTTATTATTGAAAGGTACTTGTTTGTAGCCATTTCTATTTTTTTTGTGGCTGTTTTCTTTCTGGTCTTTTTATTTCTTCTTTTTACACCAGTCCCTTTAGCATTTCTTGCATGGCTGGCTTGGTGGTGATAAACTCCCTTAGCCTTTTTTTGTCTGTGAAGCTTCTTATTTCCCCTTCAATTTTGAATGATAGCCTTGCTGGGTAGAGAATTCTTGGATTCAGTCCTTTTCTTTGCATCACTTTGTAAATTTCTGTCCATTCTTTTCTGGCCTGATGTGTTTCTGTTGAGAAATCGGTTGATAATCTGATGGGGGATCCTTTGTAGGTAACTCTCTGTTTCTCTCTTGCAGCCTTTAAGATTCTCTCTTTGTCTTGTACATTTGCCATCGTTATTATGACGTGTCTTGGTGTGGGTCTTTTGGGGTTCATCTTGCTTGGGACTCTCTGTACTCGTGTAACTTTTTTCTTCCCCATATCTGGGAAGTTTTCTGTTGTTATTTCTTCAAATAGATTTTCTAATCCTTGCTGCTTTTCTTGTACTTCTTGCAGCCCTATTATGCGTATGTTACTTCGTTTCATGTTGTCCTGAAGCTCCCTTAGGCTCTCCTCCTGTTTTTTAATTTTTTTCTCCAGTTGCTGTTCAGATTGAGCTTGTTTCTCTGCCTTATCTTCTAACTCACCAATTCGGTCCTCTGCTTTTTCTAGTCTGCTGTTGAAACTTTCCATGGTGTTTTTGATTGTAGCTATATCACTTTTCATTTCTTCCTGATTCTTGCATAGGTTGTTGATCTTCTCATCCATCTGGTGAATGAATTGTACAACCATTATTCTGAATTCTTTTTCTGTCATGTTGCATGCTTCAACTTCATTAATTTCCTTTCTTGGTGATTCCTCATTGTCTTTCCTCTGGGTGTTGTGTCGTCTCTTCATTCTGATTATCTCCCGATGGTTCAAACGTCGAGTTGCCTGGGCCGTGTGCAGTGCGAGCCTCCCACCACCCTAGTGTCACTGAAGAGCTCTGACACTAAGATGTGTGGTTGTTGTTGGTTGGTGGGAACCAGGCTTGCTCTGAGTCAGTGTTGCCAGCGCTCAATGTGGCCTCGTACGTGCCCTTAGAATCAGGGACCCTGCCTGCACCGTGCTGAAAACCAGAGCCCCCTAGCATGCGCCAGGAGTCAGAGTTCCCCAAGAGACCAGTATCAGAGTCTCTGTTGCTTCACGCGACCTCGCCTTGAGAATCAGGGTCCCTGTGTGCCCTTGCACCAGGAATTGGATTCACTGGCTCTTAGTATGAATGCACAGGGAATCAGGATCTCAGGCACAGGTGATAAGAAACACAGTCAAGTCACTGGTGCTTGGTGCTGCCTCCTGCCCCGAGAAACGGGGTCCCTGGGCCTGTGCTATGCGGACAAATTCCAGTTCGCGCGTTTGCTCCCAGCCCAGGGCTCCAAAGCCTGCAGTGCATGTAGGATCCGTTCCCGGTACTCGCGCGTTTGGTTTGCTCCCAGCGCAGGGCTCCGAAGCCGGCAGTGCACGAAGGATCAGTTCCAAGGTGCTCGCGCACTTCCAGGCCAAAGTACCTGCAGTGCTGAGGCCCTGGCAAGGGGTGGGTCTATCAGTTAGTTACTCTGGCGCTGCCAGCGAGCCTGCGGGAAGGGGGGATGGGCTCTGTTACTCACAGATCTGCCGCGGGGATCTCTGAACTTTTGGTGTCCGCAGGTCTGTAACTGGGGATCTCTGAACTTTTGGTGTCCGCAGGTCTGTAGCTGTGGTCACAGGTCTCTGTCCCCAGTGGCTGCAGGGTCCTGGTATGCGTCTGAGATCAGACTGGGTGGTGCTGAGGCCAGGGTCCTAGTCTCAAGCAGCTCTGTTTCCCAAGATGGCGTGGTCGCTGTGCCTGTGCTGGCTGCCCAGGAGTGTCCGCACCAGGAGCGGGACTCCGCCGCCTAAGACTGCCCGGTTTAGCAGCCCCTTAGAAGACCTGCAGAATCTAACTGTCCCTAGCTCATACACACATACCACACACGTCCACACACTCCTCTATCACTTCCTTGCGCTCTCACACTCTCTCCCTCCCTACCTTCCTGCTGGTCGCCATTTTCCTCCTGCATTCAGTCTTGATTAGCCTCAGGCTTTTGACCACAGGGTGAAGTGTGTTTTCAACAGGGTATGGCAATTGCTTCTGCCCGCAGGCTGATTTTTATTCTCAGCCTCTTAATGGGTCTCAAAAACTCCAGAGGCTGGAGCAATAGGTTTCCTATTAGGGTGGGGCAATTGCCTTGATAGCAAAGGTCTACTGGAGAAAGATAGCTTGAGGGAATGACTCAGCCCAGGAAACAGGGGTGACTGCCCTCTGAGCTCCAAACCCAGAGCCCCCAACCCTGGATTCTCCTCACACAGCTTCAGTCCACTCTGTTCTCCCTCTGCTGGAGCCCAAGGTGAGTGCTACAATATTCTGTGAATTGGCCCTTTAAGAGGGTGCCTGCATTTCCAGCCATCTCTCGCTGGCAGACAGCCACCCTGATGTTTTTTTTTTTACAGCCAAGTGTTAAGTGGGCATCTTTTTCATTTCTGGTGCTCTGGACTGGAGATCCCAGCTTGGGGTTTAGAACCCAGAGTTCTCAGTGGGAATCCCCCCCCCCCCCACAAAGCTAAGATATCTTTCTAGAACTTCAGCTGCTGTCTGTGGGAGCCCTGCCAGCAATTTCACAGCTCCACAATTCCTACCTGTCTCTATGTGGTCTCCACTTTCTGTCCTTGGCTATCAGAGTTCTCTCCAGCTAGTCTTCAGTTGATTATTCAGGATGGTTTTTCTGTAATTTAGTTATAGTTCCAGTTTGGTCTTGGGAGTGTGTCAGTGTAGCACCCTCTTACTCCACTGCCATTTTGGAATCTTCAAAATAGTCCATTTTATATAATTTTCTTAAATTCTCTGTGTATGTTTTAGGGGATAGTTTATCTTTCATTCATTTGATGCCAACTTCTGAAATATCCATTATATTCATCACTCCTTGTGATAAGTAACATTTAGAAAAGGAATGAAAGTACCTGGCTTCAAAATTTACAAATGGTTGGGGAAGTCAGAAACCTAAGTTAACAACCATGTAATAATTTTATTACAAGAACCATATGAAATTCTTCAATATAATGCCATTTAAAGCCATCTTTTAGCCCTGGTCAGTGTGACTCAGTTTGTTGCAGCATCATCCCCTTCATCAAAAGGTGACAAATTCCATATCTGATTGGGGCATGTTCAGGAGGAAACCAATTGATGTTTCTCTCTAACATTGATGTTTTTCTCTCTCTCCCTTCCTCTCCCTAAAATAATTTTTAAAAATAAGATAAAATAAAACTTTATTTTAAAGCCTGAATTTAAGTATTAAATATTTTTTAAAACCATAGATGTTAAATGCTGCAGTAGGGTACCTCTTTCCATCTTTTACCATATCATACCTCACATACTCCTTTGTTACCTAAAATCTAGGTCCTAGATTATATCCTAATATTTGTTTGCATTGAAGCATACCTTGAACACTATTGTATTTCTTTACCAATTCATTCAATCACCTAAGTATTTATTATTAAATGAATAAAAAAGCACAAACAACTAAAGACAAAATATCTACCCTCCAGTTCTTAATAATAAAGGAAAATAATACAAAGTGGATCACAACTCTCCCTTACCAAATGAGACAAAATATTTCATTTAAATTTCATAACCCTAAAGTTACTTGTTATACCAAATTTACGTGTTAGAAAAATGGAATTTAGAAAAGTTAAGCAACTCAGAACCATAAATTAGTAGGTAAAGAGTTAGGTTTCAACATGCTATACCTCCATTATCAATCTAAGTTAGTTTTCATATGCTAATGATAATAACAGTAACAATTAATATTAGGGAATGCTTAAAATGTATATATGTATAAAATGTATATATATGTATATAAAATATCATTATATATATATATAATTTCATATAACCCTCCTACCAACCCTCTGAGATAGCCACTATTATTTTCATATATAAAAAAACATGCTTATGGTCCAATCTAAGAATATGGTAAGACTGAGATCTTAACTACCTACATAATTTTAATTTTTATATCTATTGTATGATAACTACATATATAAAACATGTAAGAAATTTATTTTGCATAATAGAATGTTTTTCCTTTCTAGTATATTTTAATAGGCTATAAGACAAAACAGCCTAAGAATCAAGTGATTTACTCCTATATGCAAACAAAAGATAAAAATTTAACATAAATATTTTTCTATCTTTGCACCAGAAAGTTTATGTAAATGAAACCAAACATAAAAAGTATTACCCTCCAGAATATAGAACTACTTTCTGCAAAAAAGATCGGGATAAATTTTTAAACATCGTCATGATGCAGCTTCATTCAGAAATATTATGGCATTCTTTCCAGATAGGAAAGAGTTTGTTATTGGAGAGATTGGCTAAAAATTCTTATTTTCAAGAAAATAGAGCACTATATTAAAAGTTCTTCAGTGAATGTGGAGTTGCAGAGCACAATATCTGAAAACCTATGAATTGGGATTACAGAAACATTTTTTTCCTAAGTGACAGGTGCACTCTGTGACTAATCTGAGTCGGGTGGAGAAATAATGAAATATAGTACTCAGACATAAGAAATGTTGCAAATACTGCCATTTGCAACTCCATGGATGGATCTTGAAAATATCATGCTAAGTGAAGTAAAAGTCAGGAAAAGGAAAAAACCATATGATTTCACTCACATGTGGGATATAAAATGGAAACTCATAGACACAGACAGCAGTATGATGGTTACCCGAGGGAGGGGCGTAGTAAAGGGTAAAGGATGTCAAATATATGATGATTGAAGATTTGATTTTGGGTGGTAGGCACACAATGCAATATACAGTTGCTATATCATAAAATTGTACACTTGAAACCTATATAATTTTATTAACCAATGTCACCCCGATAAATCTGAAAAAAGAAAGTGAGTCAGGAAAAACAAACAAACAACTCTTAAATATGCATGAGTTACTCTTTATCCTCCTTTCAGATAGTGATAAGAATAGCAACTATTTAATTCAGGAAATTTAATGTTTTACAGTAAGAATGTTTTGTATTTGCATGGGTCCAGAAGTTACTGGGAATTTTATTTTTGTCTAATAGTTCTACTTATTGGCAATCTATAGATTCACAATGAACTTAAGGTGAATGAAAGAAGGAATCAGCCTTAATGATCAAAATCATCCCTAGAATGCATACACATAATAGACTCCCAAGTTACAAAAACAATTTTTTGGAAGAAAACTGTTACTATAGAATATCCTAAATCTGGCCCTGGCCAGTGTGCCTCAGTTCGATGGGCACCATCCCATGCACATGAAGGGTTGTGGGTTCCACTCCTGGTCAGGGCACATGCCCAGGTTTCATTGTGTGCAGGAGATAACCGATCTATGTTTCTCTCTCACATCACTGTTTCTTTTTCTCTTTCTTTTCCTCTCTAATAGCAATAAAAACATTTCTTTTTTAAAAAAGAATATCCTAAAACTGCTCTGGTTGTTAAAAAATCCATAAAAATATTTTATAGATAAATAATATTTCCATTGCTCATTTATCCTCTAAGTACAACTGATAAAGTATAGTATAATTCTCTATAAAATATATACAGGGTGGGGCAAAAGTAGGTTTATAGTTGTGAGTATGCAAAACACAAAATTTATTCTTGCATCATTATTTATTAATTACTGTATTATTTTCACTCTGTATATATAAGTAGCACAGTTCCTGGCATATATGATGCACATGACATCTAGGAAAAAATGTACAGTGATCAAGAATATAGGATCTGGCCCTGGCTGGTTTGGCTCAGTGAATAGAACGTTGGCCTGTGGACTGAAGGGTTCCTGGTTTGATTCCGGTCAAGGGCACATGCCTGGGTTGTGGGCTCTATCCCCAGTAGGGGGTGTGCAGGAGGCGGCTGATCAAAGATTCTCTCTCATCATTGGTTTCTATCTCTCTCTCACTCTCCCTTCCTCTCTGAAATCAATATATATATATATATATATATATATATATATATATATATATATATATGATTTGGAGCCAGATTGCCACAATTCAATTCCTACTTCCAACACAAAAATTATATGCCTTTAAACAAGTTACTTAACCTGTGTATATACCTCAGTTTTCTCATTATAAAACTTAGTTGATAATGTTATCTACTGAAAATTTTATGAAGTTTAAATGAGTTAGTATATGTAAAATACTTAAAATAGTCCTTAGTTATATAATATATTATTATTTTTAAATCAAAAATTTAAAATCGAGCACAGATAAAATTAGTCAATAAAAATGCTGAAGCACTATAACCATTTTTCAATGCTTTACCAAGTTAGCAGACTAAAATAAAACAAGAACACACAATTATAGCAAGCTATTAAATATTAGCAACCAAGCCCCTTTATGGAGGTCAATTATTAGCTGGTTTTGCTTTAAAAAATAGTTCAGATATACACAAATCTAGCAATTATCTGAATCATTGTTTTAGCTTTATAAATCCATTATCTATTTATCAAGACTATATTATCACTTTTTTACAAATCACTGTATTTCATGACAATGTCATTTTTGTTATTACATTTCACACACACTCAATTGCACTCACATTTACTGCAGACAAGTCAATTGTATCCAATTCACAAAGAGTGCACCCACTGTCCTGTGTCCATGCATTAGGTACATAGTTTCCAAAATAGTTCAGGAGAATCTAGTAAATAAAGGAGAACTGTTTCAACAAAAGTAATCCTCTAATCTCAATGTACTTTTGTTCCATGTAATTGGTACATATAACTGGGTACATTTCTTTAATAATTCTACTAATATTTATCACTTAGAGGTACATACTGAACAATGTTATCTCCAGATAATGAACTATAAAGTAGATCAAACTTTCTCTAGAAATGCCAAAAATGCAGTATAAATCATATAGGTGTATATATATAATATGTTAATTATCTCTCCGACCATTCGACCTTTTGACCAGTTGCTATGATGTACACTGACCACCAGGGAGCAGGCGCTCCAACCGGTAGGTTAGCTTGCTGCTGGGGTCTGGCTGATTGGGATTGAGTGAGACAGGCTGGACATACCCTGGAGCCCTCCTGCGGTCCCTCCCAGCCCAGAACGTGAACCAAAGGGGTCCCTCGGCCTGGCCTGCACCCTCTCGCAATCCAGGACCCCTCAGGGGATGTCGGAGAGCTGGTTTCAGCCCAATACCCACAGGCCAGGTCAAGGGACCCCACCTGTGCATGGGCCTTTAGTTTCATTATGTAAGGAATGATATCAGAAGAGACACAATTAAAAAAAAAGTCAAACAATGAAACATACATTTTTAATTAGGTTAATGAGACTTATTAGAAAAACACTACAAGTAAAAGCAGTCATGTGAAGAGTAAATTAGTAATAAGATAAATGTTTAAAAGATCAGCATAGATAATTACAGTGAATGGGGCAGTGGCAGTGTGATCTCTTACTAATCATCACCACACAAAACAAATACTATATAAACTTGATTACCAAAAGGCACTAAACTATGCTACTTACTGTCAAGTAGGCTTCTGGGGCACTGATTTCAGGAAAAAAAAAAAAGCTTGCATATTAAAACAAGCTCCTAATTACAGCCCCCCACAAATCCTATCAACAATAAACTAAAGTACAATACTGCTTCCCACCCACCCACTTCAGATCTAAAAGAGCATCTCCTTTGTGACTCCTTTTCCTCTCCTTAAACACATGTTGGCATTCCTTTTTTCTGTAAAATCTGGGTCCTTGTGTGTGTTCTGGATGAGGAAGAGGGTGAGAGAATACGGATGGAGAAAAGAGATAAACACTGTAAGATATATTCTCAGCACTCAAACAAATCTTCAATATACCTAGATTTAAACATCTTAGGGAAAATTCTGCCAATTTACTTTAAAAAATTACTACACTTTCCCTAACCAGTTTGGCTCAGTGGATAGAGCATCAGCCTGTGGACTGAAGGGTCCCAGGTTCGATTCCAGACAAGGGCATGTACCTTAGTTGCGGGCTCATCCCCAGTAGGGGGTGTGCAGGAGGCAGCTGATCGATGTGTCTCTCTCATCGATGTTTCTAGCTCTCTATCCCTCTCCCTCCTCTCTGTGAAAAATCAATAAAATATATTTTAAAAAAATTACTACACTTGCCCAAGCCAATTTGGCTCAGTGAATAGAGCATCAGTCTGTGGACTGAATGGTCCTGGGTTTTATTCTGGTCAAGGGCACATACCACAGTTGCAGGCTCCATCCTGGCCCTGGTCAGAAGGCAACCAACCAAGGTGTGTCTCTCACATCTACGTTTGTCTCTGTCTCTCCCTCTCCCTTTCACTTTCTTTAAAAACCAATGGAAAAATATCATTGGGTGAGGATCAACAACAGAAAATTACTACAGTTTCTGCTGCACTTTTTTTAAAAAAAATTTAAATTGATTTCAGAGAGGAAGGGAGAGGGGGAGATAGATAGAAACATCAGCACACCCCCCACTAGAGATCGAGCCCACAACCCAGGCATATGCCCTGACTGGGAATTAAACCATGACCTCCTGGTTCATAGGTAGATGCTCAACAACTGAGTCATGCTAGCCAGGCTCCACTGCATTATTAATACCTGTAGTGGTATGAACATCTGCAGATCTTTATTTTTTATTACTTACTATGTCTTTTCACAAACTAATTATTTTACTTCAAGACAGTGAAGCTGTAGCAAACTAACTGGCTATGACTTTCTTACTTTTAACAGGAAGCAACTGAAATCCTTATTATGCTTATATCCTTGACTCTTCATTGGAAAGGTGAGATGGACTCAAAAGAAAAAGATGTCTATCCATTAAATATGATGGTAGAAAACATACAGAAGTGCCAAGTAAATTTTTCTAGCTCCCTAAGACTCTAAAAAAGATCTTAAGGTATAGGACAATTGAGGTAATCAGTCCAGTACAATTCTACAAAAATCCTCCAAAATATCTGAGATTTCATCCAAATATTTCTATTGTACTAAAACTTAAAAATGCTGTTAAAACAAGTACAATATCAATTACAATGGGAAAATCTGTGTTAGATATTGTAGACTGAGTTACATTCAATCTGTAGAGCATACAGAAGACATGAACAGCAACTAACTCACTCACATTTCTTACAAACTACATGATAATTCAGGAAAAAAATTCCAAGGCAGGAAATATGTAGTTATGGCATTAGTTAATGTCACTTCAAAAGTCAATATGGTCACTCTGATGTGCCTCTATACCAAAAAAATTTTGAAGTTGTAAACTTACAGATGCAAACGTTAATCATTCATGTTCTATACAAAATTGTTTTTGAAGGAAAAAATAAAGCAATTCATGTGAAAATAAATCTTTTATTTAGTACTAGAGGCCCAGTGCATGAAATTCGTGCATGGGAGGGGGAAGTCCCCTCAGCCCAGCCTGCACCCTCTCCAATCCGGGACCCCTTGGGAGATGTCCGACTGCTGATTAGGCCCAATCCCTGGGATCGGGTCTAAACCAGCAGTCAGACATCCCTCTCACAATCCTGGATCGCTGGCTCATAATTGCTCACCTGCCTGCCTGCCTGGTCACCCCTAACTGCACCCCCCTGCCAGCTTGTTCACCCTTAACTGCCCCCTTGGCAGCCTGTTACCCCCAAAGGCCCCCCTATGCCAGCCTGGTAACTCCTAACTGCTCCCCCCCCCCGCTGGCCTGATTGCCCCTCACTGCCTCTGTGTGCCAGACTGGTCACCCCCAAGTGCCCCCCCTGCCATCCTGGTCATCCCCAACTGCCCCCAAGCCGGCCTAGTTGCCCATCACTGCCCTCCCTGCCAGCCTAATCGCCCCCAATACCTCCCCTGCCCGCCTGGTCACCGCTAACTGCCCTCCCGCCAGCCTGGTTGCCTCTTACTGCCCCCACCAGCTGGCCTAGTCACCCCCAACTGCCCCCATCTGCTGGCCTGTTCACTCCTAACTGGCCCCCAAAGTCAGCCTGGTCACCCCCAACTGTCCCTCCTGCTGGCCTGGTTGCCCCCAACTGCCCCCCCTGCCGGCCTGGTTGCCCCATGCAGCCTGCTGTTCAGTAGTTTGGTTGTCCCTCACTATCACCCCTGCCAGCCTGGTTGCCCCACACAGCCTGCTGTTCAGTCATTTGGTCATCCCTCACTAACCCCCCTGCTGGCCTGGTCACCCCACACAGCCTGTTTGTTCAGTCGTTTGGTCATCTCTCACTTACCCCCCTGCCGGCCTGGTCGCCCCACGCAGCCTGCTGTTCAGTCGTTTTGTTGTCCCTCACTAAACCCCTGCCGGCCTGGTCGTAGGCAGCCATCTTGTGAGGGTGTGAGGGTTAATTTGCATATTACCTCTTTATAATATAGGATTATTTACAAAAGAGATTTTTTAAAGATTAGTGGGAAATATACAGTTTTGTTTAAAATATCCTGGGAAATAATTTTTTCTTTTATTTGACATATTCTTTATTCTTTGGTCAGGCCATGATTCTGTTCAAGGATGGTTCGATTCACAGTAGCTGTTTTACCCTTATTTTTCATCATGACCGCTGACTTTTTCTTTTCTTTTTTTTTGCTTAAAGTATTACAAAGGGTATTACATATGTGTCCTTTCCCCCCCCCCCACCCTTGACAATCCCCTGGCCTCCCCTACCCCCCAGTGTCTTATGTCCATTGGTTATGCTTATATGCATGCATACAAGTCCTTCAGTTGATCTCTTACCCCCCTCCCTCCTGCCCCCCAACCCTCCCTGGGCTTCCCGCTGCAGTTGACAATCAGTTTGAGGCAGCTCTGCGTCTTGTATCTATTATTGTTCATAAGTTTATAATGGTCTTTATTATCCATGAATGAGTGAGATCATGTGGTATTTTTCCTTCATTGACTGGCTTATTTCACTTAGCATAATGCTCTCCAGTTCCATCCATGCCGTTTAAAATATCCTGGGAAATAATTTTTTTTAAAGGAAGAAAAAGATCGCCCAAATAGTTGGCCATACCTAAAATTCCCATCTATATATAAACATTAGTACTTCCATTACTAGTACTTCCCTCACCTCAGACACCTCACAAAAAATAAATATTTATTTCATGCATTATTGATTAGTCTATTAGAATTCCAATGTGAATATGAAAATGACAATATTTTTTAAAAGGCCTGAGCATAAAACTCATTAGTTTTAGTTCTCAAAATTAAAACTTTATTTTCTAACCTTTCTACCTCAATTCATTTTTCATAGATAATTAAGATATATGAAAACCCTGACTTTTGACTGGAAACCTTTATTTCTTAACCTTTCTACCTTAATTTATTTTCATAGATAATTAAGATACATTTAAAACCATGACTTTTGACTGGAAACCTCCCTCTTGGATTTTTCACCACATAGGCAGAGGTCACCTACCACACTGGCCTTCCATTTACATCTGTTTTCTTCATTAAAAATTGCAAACATTTATGCTGGCAGCTAAGAAAAGTACAGAAAACTGTTTATGTAGTTAGGCTGTTCTGGGAAGGCCCCAGCTACTACATGGCAGTGCTTTCCTAGTCCTTCTTTCACAATATCAAGATGTTTCCAAGTATCATGTCATTTCATTGGCAAATAAACTTTTCCAACCATATCCTTTCTTTTTTTTCCCAGATCATTCAATGATTCAAGTTCACAGTAACCAAGGCATGGTGGTTTTTATGCAAAAAGTAAATTTTTACTGCAAGTCAAATTAGTTTCAGAAATGTCTTTTTTCATGTGCAAATTAGGTGACTTGATCTTGTTCTGTTAAACTTGTTTCTATGAAAATGTACCACTTTCATAATGATTACCTTAAGATGGATATTATATGATACTAGAGGCCCAGTGCACGAAATTCGTGCATGGAGGGGGTTGTTCCCTCAGCCCAGCCTGCACCCTCTCCAATCAGGGACCCCTCGGGGGATGTCCGGCAGCCAGTTAGGGATCTGGGACCACTGGCTCCTAAACACTCACCTCCCTGCCTGCCTGCCTAATTGCCTCTAACCCTTCTGCCTGCCTGTCTGATCGCCCCTAACTTCTCTACCTGCCTTCCTGATTGTCCCTAACTGCCTCTGCCTGCCTGATAGCCCCTAACTGCCCTCCCCTGCTGGCCTGATTTCGCTCCCAACTGCCCTCCCCTACAGGCCTGATCTCTCCCCCAACTGCCCTCCTCTGCCGGCCAAATTAGTTCTGATTGGTCAGTTTCTATGCCAGTCAGCATCTCTTGGCCTATCAACGGGGCCTGATCAGAAAGGCGGGGCTGATCAGCAGCCCTGTTGGAGGCCTGGAGAGAAATGGAGACACGGCTGTTGGCCAGGCTGGGAGAGAAAGAGAGGCAAGTTCTGATCAACAGCTGCTACAGAGACTACGGATCAGACCCTGCCTCTCTCTCTGCAGGCCTCTCTCCAGGCCTGATCTGTAGCCCCCTTGGCAGTCAGTGCTGGGTGGGGGTGCCCACAGTGGTGCAGTCAGTGCTGGGTCACCACAGCAACCCAGCACTGACTTCTAGTCTGGTTGAGTCTTCGGTCGTAATCAGTCGTTATGACCCTGGCTGTTTATTATATAGATTTAAAAGAAAAGAATGGGGGGAGGTTAGAAAATGGTGGAGGAGTAATGAAAGCTATACTGACACTCTCCCAGGACCAAACTGGAAATACAACTAAAATACTGGAAAGTCAACTAAAGATTAGCTGGAGAGAACCCTGATAACCAAGGATGGAAGATAGGGAGAGAACTATGCAGCTATAAAAAAGAAGGATCTCTTAGCCTTTGAGACAGGATGGAGAGTGTCATGCTAAGTGAAATAAGCCAGTCAGAGAAAGACAAGTATCACATGATCGTACTCATATGTGGAATCTAATGAACAAAATAAACTGGTGAACAAAATAGATCCAGAGACATAGAAACATGAAACAGATTAGAAGCATGAAACAGATTGTGGAATCTCAGAGGGAAGGTGGGAGAGGGTGGGTGGGATGAGATGAACCAAAGAACTTGTATGCATATATGCATAACCCATGGGCACAGTCAATAGAGTGGTAAAGTTCCTGGGCAGAGGGTGGGTGCAGGCTAGAAGAGGTCAATGGAGGGAAAAAGGAGACACATGTAATACTTTCAACAATATAGATTAAAAAAAGAGAAAAGTTTGGGCATTTCATCTTCCTTATGGCTGAGTAGGATTCCATCGTAGATAGGGACCACATCTTTAGCCAATCATCTATTGAAGGGCACTTTTGCTATTAGCACCATGAATAATGCTGCACTGAACACAATATATCTTTGCAAATGTATGTTTTTGAGTTTTTTGGGCAGATACCCAGAAGAGAAATTGCTGGGTCATATGGTAACTAACTCTATTCTTTTTTTAAATATATTTTTAAATTGATTTCAGAGAGGGAGAGATAGAAACATCAATGATAAGAGAGAATCATTGATCGGTTGCCTCCTGTATGCCCCACACTGGGGATTGAGCCCACAATCCAGGCATGTGCCCATATTGGAATCGAACCTGGACCCTTCATTTCTCAGGCCGATGCTCTATCCACTGAGCCAAATCAGCCAAACCAGGGCACTAACTTTATTCTTAATTTTTTGAAGAGCCTCCATACTGTTTTCCATAGTGACTACTAGTTTACATTCCCATCAGCAGTGAACAAGGCTTTCTTTTTCTCCACATCCTCCCCAGCACTTGTTATTTGTTGCTTTGTTGATAAGAGCCATTCTAACAGGTGTGAGGTGGTATCTCATGTAGTTTTGATTTGCATTTCCCCAATATCTAGTGAAGTTGAATATCATCTTTGCATTCATCTGTTTGTCATTTATATGTCTTCTTGGAAGAAGTGTTCTCTACTCATTTTTTAATTGTATTGTTTGGTGTTGAGTTGTATGAATTCTTTATATGTTTTGGATATTAACCCCTTGTTGGAGCTGTTGTTTGCAAATATCTTTTCCCATTCGTATTAAAATAAAGACCTTAGGAACAGGTGAGATCTTGCTCCTTGACATATGTCATCAGTTTGGCTCATAAACTCTTATAAAATTTGTCTTAAAAAAAGCATCTTCAAAAAAAAGAAAAGCAGGCTGAAATAGCCTCAATAAAATAATCAAACAACTTTTTATTTTAACATGTAAATGTACTCATGCTTTATTGTTTAGCAGAGAAGAATATGTTACAGAATACTATGTACATGAATCCACTTTGGTTTAAAAATATTCAAAGTAACTGTTAAAATACATAATTTTTAAATTCATTTCTTAAGTGTTGGAGCTATGGGTAATTTTCCTCTGTATCTGTTGGAATTAGGTATTTTTTCTACAGTGAATATATGCCATTTGTTAATAAAGATGTTTTAAAATAGGACATACATAAAATCAGTAATTTTATAATGTTATAGAAAAACAGTTACAGGAATGGTGACTCAGGTTAACTGTGAATTTGAGGAAATTGTTTCAAGTTCAAACCCAAACTCCTAAATTGAGGTCAAGGAAGCCATATTACACACTCAGAAGGACTACACTGAAGTCTTTACCCCTGTTAGCGGTTTAGAAAAATGTACAGCACTTCAAGCACAGAACAAAGATAAAACATTTATTTCCATTGTTATAAAATGTCTTACTAATATACAGATTTATCCCAGTGAATTTTGTTTTATTAGATTTAAGTTTTTATTTTATTAAAGATATCCACCTGCAAAATTATAATTCTAAACTTTTCCACATTAGGCAAATATTTTCTCCTTTATATTAATCACCTTATTGTAAGTTAGGTTTTTTGAGTTTAATTGTGTTGGGCCTCAAAATAGCATCAGAGATTTGATCACAGCATATCCACAACATTCTGCTATAATAATATTAGCATCTGGGTAGAGATCTGATGACTCAGCAATCTGGTGTAACATTAAATTAGTAGATTATTAAGTGGTGTTTATATTTTATTTTTAAAAATATTCTAAAGATTTTCAATGTCATCACATATGTGAGACCATAATTCAAAGTAGAGATGGAAAAATTTCAGTATTAGGTCAGGAAATTTGCCCAGTTTGTACAAATTTACCAAAAGTAACAACTAAAAGTATATTTCATCCAAAATATATCCCAAATCTTTCATTCTACTAAAGGGTTCTGAATTCTTCCAACCTTATAAAAACTTTCTGAGAGCTACTTTTCTTGTATGTGTAACAGACTATTACCTTTTTTTGTTGTTGCTTTCTCTTTTATTATTATTATTTTTTAATCTTTATTCTTGAGATTATTACAAATGTCCCTATTTTTCCCCCCATTCCCCCCCTCCACCTGGTTCCCTCCCAGCCCCAGGTCTTCGCCACGATGTTATCTGTGTCCATAGGTAATGCATATCTATACTAATAAAAGCCTAGGTGGTCCTCACACCCTCATGTGACGCCCTCACATCATCACAAGATGGCCAACAGGGGAGGGCAGTTGTGGGTGATTGGGCTGGCAGGGGAGGGCAGTTGGGGGCGACCAAGCCTGCAGGGGAGGGCAATTGGGGGCCATCAGGCTGGCAGGAGAGGGCAGTTGGGGTCCATCAGACCAGCAGGGGAGGGCAGTTGGGGATGAGATAAGGCCAGCAGGGGAAGGCTGTTGGGGGCAACCAGGCCTGCAGAGGAGGGCAGTTGGGGGTAATCATGCTGCAGGGGAGGGCAGCTGGGGGCAACCAGGCCTGCTGGGGAGGGCAATTGGGGGACATCAGGCTGGCAGGGGAGGGCAGTTGGGGTCCATCAGACTGTCAGGGGAGGGCAGTTGGGGTCCATCAGACTGGCAGGGGAGGGCAGTTGGGGTCCATCAGGGCAGCAGGGGAGGGCAGTTATGGGCGACCAGGCCTGCAGGGGAGGGCAGTTGGGGGTGATTGGGCCGGCAGGGGAGCAGTTAGGCATCAATAAGGCTGGCAGGGGAGCAGTTACGGGGCAATCAGGCTGGCAGGCAGAAGTGGTTAGGGGCAATCAGGCAGGCAGGCAGGCGAGTGGTTAGGAGCCAGCAGTCCTGGATTGTGAGAAGGATGTCTGACTGCCAGTTTAGGCCCAAAACTGGCAGTCAGATATCCCCCAAGGGGTCCCAGATTGGAGAGGGTGCAGACCGGGCTGAGGGACACCTGCCCCCGTGCACGAATTTTATGCACTGGGCTTCTAGTATGCATATAAGATCTTTGTTTAATCTCTTCCTGCCCCCCCCCCCCAACCACCATCCCTCTGAGAATCTTCAGTCTGTTCCATTTCCATGCCTCTGATTCTATTTTATTCACTAGATAATTCTGTTCATTAGATTTCTTATTTGTTTATTTTGATTTTTAGATTCAATTGTTGATAGATATGTATTTATTGCCTTTTTATTGTTTATATTTTTTATCTTTTTCTTTTTCTTCTTCTTCTTCCTCTTGTTAAAGAATACACTTCAACATTTCATGTAATACTGGTTTGGTGGTGAGGAACTCCTTTAGCCTTTTTTGTCTGTGAAGCTCTTTATCTGACCTTCCATTCTAAATGATAGTTTTGCTGGTTGTAGAATATTCTTGGTTGTAGGTTCTTGCTATTCATCACTTTGAATATTTCTTGCCACTCCCTCTGGCCTGCATAGTTTCTGTTGAGAAATCATCTGACAGTCGTATGGGCATTCCCCTGTAGATAACTAACTGCTTTTCAGATTCTCTTTGTCTTTAGCTTTTGGCATTTTAATTATGATGGATCTTGGTGTGGGCCT
Source organism: Myotis lucifugus (assembly GCF_000147115.1). Lineage (NCBI taxonomy): Eukaryota > Metazoa > Chordata > Mammalia > Chiroptera > Vespertilionidae > Myotis > Myotis lucifugus. Next base: position 56,791 of record NW_005871098.1, read on the forward strand.
CTTTGGGTTCCTCTTATTTTGGACTCTCTGTGCTTCCTGGACTTGTAAGTCTATTTCTTTCACCAGGTAGGGGAGGTTTTCTGTCATTATTTCTTCAAATAGGTTTTCAGTATATTGATCTCTCTCTTCTTCTGGCACCTCCATAATGCGAAGGTTGGTACACTTAAAGTTGTCCCAGAGTCTCCTTATACTATCTTCATATTTTTGGATTCCTTTTTCCTTTTGATCTTCTGGTTGGGTGTTTTTTGCTTCCTCATATTTCAAATTGTTGATGTGATGCTCACAATCCTTTATTCTACTATTGATTCCCTGTATATTATTCTTTGTGTCTGTCAGTGTATGCTTAACTTCTGACTGGTCCTTTCCCCCCCTTTTTTTTCTTTTTCTTTTGGAGGTTTCTAGAAGATTCATGAGTAACCTTATAACCGTGGTTTTGAACTCTATATCCAGTAGTTTGCTTTCTTCCATTTCTTTCATTTGTGACATGTTTCTTCGTCTTCCCATTTTGGCTCCTTCCCTGTGTTTGTTTCTATGTAGTGGGTAGAGCTGCTATGTCCTCTTGAGTTTTTGGGTGGCCTTGTGTAGTAGGTGTTCTATAGGGCCCAGTGGCTCAGCCTCCCCAGTCACCTGAGCTGGGAGCTCTAGATGCACCACTTTGTGGATTGTGAGCACTGTTTCGTTTTAGTTGAGACTTGATTGCTGTTGGTGTCACTGGAAGGCCAATTGGCTGTGACTACAGTGGGAAAGCTGCTGTTCAGGAGACACCACTATGGAGCAGGACTTGCTTCAGTGGGGCTTTGGTGCTCACTGAGTCTGCCCCTTGAGTGTGTCACTTATGGATGTGTAGAGTTGTAATCTGGTATGGTCTGACACAGACCACTGGGTACACTGGCTCTTGGGTCTCCAGAGAGGTGCAAAGTCAGCCACTGCCTGGGGCCACCCAGCAGGTGTTAGAGAGATATTCAGATTCTTCCTCTTTGTATTGGGTTTGGAAGTGCCCAGATGAGGTCCAGCTATGAAGTAAGACCAGCTGGTGCTGGTGTCGGGTCTTGGGCCTTTTATTGATAGGTTTAGGGCTCCTTGACCCAGCTGCCACTTGTTTGAAAGATTTTAGCCTAAGCAAGGACAGGCTATTTCATATGCAAAAGCTGCTGCACACAGCTTAGTTGGGGTTGAAAATTGGACGAGGTGGGGTCTTAGGGAATCATCAGGGCAGAGCAAACAGAAATGGTTGCCAGTCAGCCCTGTGACCCAGGAGGTCTCAGCACAGAAACAATGATCCCTGTGAGCATTCCTTCTGAGAGAAAGCTGCCCCCACGTTCCTGCCCTGATGCCCGACAATTCAGTTCCTCCTCATACATGTCTGTGTTCCTCAGAGCCTTGCCCTGATGCTAGAGCTCAGAGGGAGCAGGACCTTATAAGTTCAGTTCATGGTACTGGCCTTTTAACATGTTAAGTGCCCAGCCTGTTTTGTCTTCCAGATGGAAAGTATAGTGTCAGTCACCGGTGACTGACTGGACACCTAATGTGTTAAGAGGAACAGCTAGGTCTCCAGCAGCCTCTGTGTCACTGAGCCCCAATCCACACTGGTTTTTACAGCCCATAGTTCTTAATCCCCATAGGGACCACTTTTCCCAGCTCTGGGACCCTGCATTGGGGGTATGGTGTGGGGCTGGGACCCCTTGCCCCTCCAAGCAGCCTCCACAGAGATGATCTCCCTCCCAATTAAAAAAGCAGCACATGTGGGTGCCATACCAGCCCATTCCATGCCTCTGCACCTCCTACCAGCCAGCTTTCCAGTGGCTCTGATGATGGTTGTTCTGTATCTTAGTTATAATTCTGATGTGGTTGTGGGAGGCAATGAGTACAGGCGTTTAACCATGCCACCAACTTCTGTGAATCTCCAACATTTGTTTTTTTTTTTTTAAGCATCATGATATAGTACTAACAATAAATTTGCTTTAAGAATAAAAAGTAATGCTTTAAACCATAAATCATAGTTTCCACCTGAAAACTGATTTATATTAGATTTTATCTAGACAAGTATGAAAATTAAATACAATATAGAAACATACAGTGTGTCCCAAAGAAATGTATACACATGTTGAAGAATTATTAATTCCAGTGGATTTAATCTAAAAAGAAAGAAACATCATTTTTTGGGACACCCTATGTTTCAAATAAAATGCTAATTAAAAATCACAAAATGGATGAGAGAAGGTGAAGGGATTAGTCAAAGAATATATATGCCTAATCCATAGTCACAGACAACAGTATGGTGATGGCCAGAGGAAGGAGGGTTGGGTGGAGGTAGGCAAAGGGGGGGGGGTCAATGGGGACATCTTGTATAGTATCAACAATACAAATAAA
>NW_005871098.1:60378-95201 GCF_000147115.1 Myotis lucifugus
TAAAAGCAGCAAGAGAAAGAAACTCCAGTTCCCTACAAGGGAATACCCATACGACTGTCAGCTGATTTCTCAACAGAAACTTTGCAGGCCAGAAGGGAGTGGCAAGAAATATTCAAAGTGATGAATAGCAAGACCTACAACCAAGATTACTTTATCCAGCAAAGCTATCATTCAGAATTGAAGGTCAGATAAAGAGCTTCACAGATAAGGAAAAGCAAAAGGAGTTCATCACCACCAAACCAGTATTATATGAAATGCTGAAAGGTATCCTTTAAGAAGAGGAAGAAGAAGAAAAAGGTAAAGATACAAATTATGAACAACAAATATGCATCTATCAACAAGTAAATCTAAGAATCAAGTGAATAAATAACCTGATGTACAGAATGAACTGGTGATTATAATAGAATCAGGGACATAGAAAGGGAACGGACTAACTATTCTTGGGGGGAAAAGGGGTGTGGGAGATGCGGGAAGAGACTGGACAAAAATCGTGCACCTATGGATGAGGACAGTGGGTGGGGAGTGAGGGTGGAGGGTGGGGTGGGAGCTGGAAGGAGGGGAGTTATGGGGGGGAAAAAAGAGGAACAACTGTAATAATCTGAACAATAAAGATTTAATTAAAAAAAAAGAAAACAATATGGGAGGTTAGTGGGGCTGTCAGTTATTTTAAAAATTATTTTTTAAAAATATATTTTTATTTATTTCAGAGAGGAAAGGAGAAGGAGAGATAAAAGCAACAATGATGAAAGAGAATTATTGATTGCCGCTTCCTGCATGCCTCCCACTGGGGATCAAGCCCACAACCCAGGCATGTGCCCTGACCGGGAATCGAACCATGACTTCCTGATTCATAGGTCAACGCTCAACCACTGAGCCACACTAGCTGAGCTAAAAATTATTTTAAAATTGTTCTTCCTAATAATAGCATGACATTTAGAGAAAGTAACTAAGTAAGAAATTAACTGCCCTAGCTGGTTTGGATAGAATGTCAGCCCTCGAACTGAAGGGTCCCGGTTTGATTCTGGTCAAGGGCATGTACCTCGGTTGCAGGCTGGATCTCTGGCCATGGTCGGGGCATGTGCAGGAGGTAACCAATTGATGCGTCTCTCTCACATTGATGCTTATCTCTGTCTCTTCCCCTCCCTTCTACTCTCTCTAAAAATCTATGGAAAAATATCCTCAGGTGAGGATTAACAACAACAACGAAAAAGAAATTAACTCATTTTTATATACTTTGGTCTATAAACACACTACAAACAATTTATCATGTACAGTTTATATGTCTACAGTAGTCGTCCCCTACGCATAGTTGAACTTTCTGGGGTTTCAGTTACTCTGGTCAACCTTGATCTGAAATATTAAAAGAATCATTCCAGAAATAAATAACTCCTAAGTTTTAAATTGCACATTGTTCTGAGTAGCGTAATGAAATATGCCATCCGGCTCGCTCCTGCCTAGGACGTGAATCATCCCTTTGTCCAGGTATGAAACCTGTATACATTCCACACCTGTTTAGTCACTTAACAATGACCCTCAAATGCAAGAGGAGTGATGCTGGTAATTTGCATGCGACCATGAGAAGCTGGAAGTGCTTATTTAAGTGAAAGGTGTGTATGTGCAGGAAAAACACACAGTATATATAGGGTTTGGTACTATTCACTGTTTCAGACATCCACTGAACAAATGGCCTAGGTTTTATTGAATTCAATGTTATGGCACAAAACCCACTGAAATTATATTGATCCCTCAATCAATAAAATAATAACTAAAATTAACTTATATAACTCATATAAAAATGTTTCACTTGTTTATGGTTGTTATATCTAAAGATTAATCTACTTTCTTTCACTGTTAGCCTGTACACAGGGAAAAGCATGATATATTCATGTACCTATATTTAACTTTAACATGATATTATTAAGTATTAGCATTAATTGAATGCTTTTTATATAGTCTTTTCTCAAAATTTTATATTATACCAAATAATAAAAGAAAACTTCATTTTTTGATGCCAAATAAAATCACCAGAAAATAGACTAGCTTGGATCATGTCAAGAAAATATAACAGGATCATCATACTGATTAAAATGTCAGAAACAGAGGGGAACCAAGATGGCAGCATGGGTAAATGCCAGTACCACCACCTCCCACAACCACATCAAAATTACAACTAAAATAAAGAACAACTATCATTCAGAACTGCCTGAAAGCTGACTGAATGTAAGTCCTACAACTAGAGAAATAAAGAAGAAACCACATCAAGACTGGTAGGAGGGCGGAGGCATGAAACAGGCTGGTCTGACACCCAGGTGTGACTTTTTTTTTAATTGGGAGGAATATCTTGGCTGCAGAGGCCGTGTGAGGAGCAAGGGTCCCAACCCCACACCAGACCCCAGCTGAGGGTTCCAGAGATGATAAGAAAAGTCCCCATAACTCTGGGCTGTAAAAACAAGCAGGGATTGTGGCTGAGTGGCATGGAGGCTGCTGGAGACCCAGGTGTTCTTCTTAAAGGGCCAACATACAAACTCACTTGGACTTGATTCCTCTAAGCTCCAGCACTGGGTGGCTTTGGGGGACACAGGTACATATGTGGAGGAACTGGATTATCTGGCATTGCAGCAGGAATTCCAGGGGAGTTTTCTTGCAGACAGAGGTGTTCACAGGGTTCCTGTGCTGGGACGTCCCCATCACAGAGCTGACTGGCAGCCATCTCTGAGTTCCTATAATCCTGTCTCAAGTGTTTGCTCTGCCATGGTGATTCCCTGAGACTCTGCCCATCTAATTTGCAGCCCCACCCAAACTATTTGCAGCAGCTTTTCCATTTGAAGAGTCTGTCTTGGCACTGGCTTTAGACTTTGCTAAAATTTCTTAAATAAGCAGCAGGTGGCATCAGCATACCCCAAACCTATTAATAACATACCCAAGACCTGACACTAACCCCAGACTGCCATGCTTCACAGCTTAGCCTTACCAGGGCACTTCACAAGGCCAATACAAGGAATATCCATCTGCAGACCTCTCTGTAGCTCCTGCCTGGTAGTTTCAGGCAGTAGATGACTTTGCACCTCCTGGGAGGCCACAGAGCCAGTGAATAGAGTGGCCAGCTTCAGACCATACCAAATTACAACCCTAAACATCCACAAGTGACACACTCAAGGGGCAGATTCAGTGAGCACCAAAACCCCACTGAAGCAAGCCTTAATCCTAATCCATAGGGGTGTCTCCTGCACAGTTACTCTTCCACTGCAGACACAGCTGGTCCTCACAGCCAAATGGCCTGAAGGTCAATTCCTCCCAATGATGCCAATAACAATCAAGGTTCAACTACAACATTGTGCACACAGCAGCACATCTTGAGTGCTCAGCTCAGGTGACTGGGGCCCTACAGGACACCTACTACACAAGGGAACTCTACCAATTCCAGGAGATATAGCAGCTCTACCCAATACATAGAAACAAACACAAGGAAGCAGCCAAAATGGGGAGACAAAGAAGCATGTCACAAATGAAAGAAATGGAAGAAAACAAACTATTGGATACAGAGTTCAAAACCACAGTTATAAGGGTACTCAAGGATCTTCATGAGACTTTCAAGGATCTTAGAGAGAATGTCAAAGACATGAAAAAGGACCAGTCATAAATTGAGCATACACTAACTGAAATAAAGAATAACTTACAGGGACTCAACAGTAGAGTAGAGGATTCTGGGAATAAAATAAATGATTTGGAATATTAGGAAGCAAAAAAACAACAACACCCAATCAGAAAAAAAAGAGCCCTGACTGGTTTGGCTCAGTGGATAGAGCGTCGGCCTACGGACTCAAGGGTCCCAGGTTCGATTCTGGTCAAGGGCATGTACCTTGGTTGTGGGTACATACCCAGTGGGGAGTGTGCAGGAGGCGGCTGATCGATGTTTCTCTCTCATCGATGTTTCTAACTCTCTATCCTTCTCCCTTCCTCTCTGTAAAAAATCAATAACATATATTTAAAAAAAAAGAAAGGAAAAAGAAAAAAAGAATAAAAAAATATGAACACAGTATAAGGAGCCTCTGGGACAACTTCAAGTGTACCAACATTTGCATTATGGGGGTACCAGAAGAAGAAAAAGGAGAGCAAGATTATGGAATATTATTTGAAGAAATAATGACAGAAAACTACCCCTACATGGTGAAAGAAATATACTTACAAGTCCAGAGAGTCCCAAACAAGATGAGCCCAAAGAGCCCACATCAAGACACATCAAAATTAAACGCCAATGGTTAAAGACAAAGAGAATCTTAAAAGCAGCAAGAAGGTTGAGAACCACTGCTATAAGAGATGGCAGAGTCACCTTACTGTCTCCATCTTCTGAGACACATAGAGAAATCTATAACAGGGTCAAGTAATATCTATTATCACAGTGACATTTACATAATGTGTTGTGCTTTCACAGGTACTCATCTAGATGTGATTGTAAAATAATTTCATTAAATGTGATATTGCTGATGGGCACACTATGAAGCTAAACATAATTGGGAGACATTTTCCTTGTCACTCTTTTGGTCTTTGGAGATGCAATAAAAGATCCCTTGTTAACCTCCTAATAAACTTTTAATCTGGCAAAAAAAAAGCAGCAAGAGGAAAGCAGTTAGTTACCTACAAGGGAGTGCCCATAGGACTGTCATCTGATTTATCAACAGAAATTTTGCAAGCCAGAAGCGAGTGACAAGAAATATTCAAACCGATGAATAGCAAGGACCTAAAATCAAGATTATTCTACTCAGCAAAGCTATCATTTAGAATTGAAGGTCAGATAAAGAGCTTCACAGATAATAAAAAGCTAAAGCAGTTCATCACCACCAAACTAGTATTACATAAAATGTTGATGGTATTCTTTAAGAAGAGGAAGAAGAAGAAAAAAAAACCGATATAAAATATGAATATTCAAATGGCAATAAACACATATATATCAACAATTGAATCTATAAATAAAAAAAAATGAACAAGAAATCTAATGAACAAAATAAAAGAGAATAAAATAGAATCAGAGGCATGGAAACATGGAATAGACTGGTAAATTTCAGAAGGAAGGGGGGGTAGACTAGAAGAAGCAGAGGACCAAATTAGCAAATTAGAAGACAGGGAAGCAAATGACATACAAACTGAACTGCAATTGGAAAAAAAAATTAAAAGACAGGAGGAGAGCCTAAGGGAGCATTGAGACATGAAACAAAGCAACATATGAATAATAGGGGTGACAGAACGACAGGAAGAAGAACAATGGTTAGAAAACCAATTTGAAGAAATAATGTCAGAAAACTTCCCTGATGTGGGGAAGAAAAAGGTCACACAAGCACAGAGACTACCAAACAATATGAACCCCAAAATAACCACACCAAGACACGTCATAATTACGTTGGCAAATATTCAGGACAAAGAGAGAATCGTAAAGGCTGCAAGAGAGAGACAGAAAGTTACATACAAGGGATCTCCCATTAGATTATCAAATGATTTCTCAACAGAAACACATCAGGCCAGAAAAGAATAGAAGGAAATTTACAAAGTGATGCAAAGCAAGGAATGAATACAAGAATACTCTATCCAACAAGGTTATCATTCAAAATTGAAGAGGAAATAAGGAGCTCCACATACAAAAAAAGGCTAATGGAGTTTATTACAACCAAGCCAGCAATTCAAGAAATGCTAAAGGGATTGGTGTAAAAAGAAGAAATAAAACGGGAAAAAGAAACAGACACAAAAATAAAAATGGCTACAAACAAGTACTTATCGATAATAACTTTAAACGTAAACTGAGTAAATGCTCAAATCAAAAGACATCAAGTGACTGAATGGATAAAAAAAAAACATGACCCATATATATGCTGTCTACAAGAGACACACCTTAGAACATGAGACTCACACAGACGGAAAGTGAAGGGATGGAAAAATATCTTTCAGGCAAATGGAAATGGAAAAAAAGCTGGGGTAGCAATATTTATATCTGACAAAATACACCTCAAAGTGAAGGTCATAACAAGAGATAAGGAAGGCCACTTCATAATACTAAAGGGATTGATACAATAAGAGGATATAACCCTGATAAACATATATACACCCAATGCAGGAGTACCCAAATACATAAAAACAAACAAACAAACAAAAAAACAACTCCTGGAAGACATCAAGGGAGAGATTGACAACAATACAATCATAGTAGGGAACTTTAATACCCCACTGAAATCACTGGATAAATTCTCTAGACAAAAAATCAGCAAAGAAACAGCCATCCTAAATGACTCACTAGATCAGATGGACTTAATTGACATCTTCAGAACATTTCAAGTTCTTCTCAAGTGCACATGGGACATTTTCAAAAATAGACCACATATTGGGTCACAAGCAAAGTCTCTCCAAATTTAAGAAGATTAAAATCATATCAAGCTTCTTCTCAGACCACAATGGCATAATATTAGAAATCAACTACAATAAAAACAATCACAAAAATTCAAACACTTGGAAGCTGAATAGCATGCTATTAAACAATTATTGGGTTATCAAAGAGATCAAAGAAGAAATTAAAAACTTCCTGGAAATGAATGACAATGAAAACACCAAATCCAAAGTTTATGGGACACAATGAAAGCAGTCCTGAGTGGGAAGCTAATAGCTCTACAGGCCTACCTCAAAAAAACAAGAAAAAATGGTAGTAAAACATCTAACTCTACCACTTAAAGAATTAGAAAGAGAACAACATGAAAAGCCCAGAGTGAGCAGTTGGAAGGAGATAATAAAGATCAGAGCAGAAATAAATGACATAGAACAACAACAACAACAACAACAACAACAACAAAGATCAATGAAACCAAGAGCTGCTTCTTTGAAAGGATAAACAAGATTGATGAACCTCTAGCCAGGCTCACCAAGAAGAAAAGAGAGAGGACCCAAATAAACAAAATCAGAAATGAAAGAGGTGAAATAACAACAGACCCCACAGAAATACAAAGGATTGTTAAAACTAGTATGAACAACTCTAGCCCAACAAAATAGAAAACCTGGAGGAAATGGACATATTCCTAGAAAAATACAACCTTCCAAAACTAAATCAGGAAGAATCTAAAAATATCAATAGGCTGATAACTATGGAAGAAATTGAAGTAGTCATCAAAAAGCTTCTAGCAAACAAAAGCCCAGGGCCAGACAGCTTCATAGGGAAGTTTGATCAAAAATTAAAGGAAGAACTAAAACCTATACTCCTCAGACTACTAAAAAAAATTCAAGAGGAAGGAACACTTCCCAGCTCATTCTATGAAGACAGCAATACCATATTACCAAAACCAGATAAAGACAACATAATGAAAGAGAATTGCAGGCCAATATCCCTCATGAACATAGATGCCAAAATCCTCAACACAATTCCAGCAAATCAGATCCAGTATTACATCAAAAAGATGACCTAGTAGGATTTATCCCGGGGAAGCAAAAATAGTACATTATCCACAAATCAATAAACGTGAAACATCACATAAACAAATTGAGAGATTAAAATCACATAGTCATAGCAATTGATGCAGAAAAAGCATCTGACAAAATCCAACACCCTTTCTTGATAAAGACTCTCAGCAAGGTGGGAATAGAAGGATCATACCTCAACATAATAAAAGCCATATATGACAAAACTACAGCCAACATCATACTCAATGGGCAAAAACTAAAAGCACTTCCCCTAAGAACAGGAACAAGACAGGGATGCCCCCTCTAACCACTCCTCTTCAACATCGTACTAGAAGTACTAGAAATTGTGATCAGACAAGAAAAAGAAATAAAAGGCATCCAAATTGGAAAAGAAGAATTAAAACTGTCCTTATTCGCAGATGACATGATACTGTACATAGAAAACCCTAAAGACTCCATCAAAAAATTATTAGCCTTAATAAATGAATTCAGTAATGTAGCAAGATACTAAATTAATGCCAAGAAATCTATGGCATTTCTGTACACCAATAGTGAACTTACAGAAAAAGAGACTTAAAAAAAATCCCATTTACCATCGCACCAAAAAAATTAAGATACCTAGGAATAAACTTAACTAAGAAGGTAAAAGACCTGTACTCAGAAAACTACAAGACAGTGAAAAAAAAGAAAGAGGAAAGCATAAACAGATAGAATAACATACTATTGTCATGGTTTGGTAGAATCAACATCATTAAAATGTCCATACTACCCAAAGCAATCTATAGATTCAATGCACTCCCCATTAAAATACCAACAGCATATTTCACAGATTTAGAACGAATTCTCCAAATACTCATCTGGAATAAAAAAAGACCCCGAATAGCTGCAGCAATCCTGAGAAAGAAGAACAAAGTAGGTGGGATCTCAATACCAGATATCAAGATGTATTACAAAGCTACTGTTCTCAAAACTGCCTGGTACTGGCACAAGAGAAGACATATGGATCAGTGAAATAGAAGAGAGAACCCAGAAATTGACCCAAACCACTATGCTCAATTAATATTTGACAAAGGAGGCAAGAACATACAATGGAGTCAAGACAGTCTCTTCAATAAGTTGTGTTGGGAAAATTGGACAGATACATGCAAAAAAAATGAACCTAGACCACCAACTTACACCATACACAAAAATAAACTCAAAATGGATAAAGGACTTAAACATAAGATGGGAAACCATAAAAATACTAGAGGAATCCACAGGCAGCAAAATCTCAGACATATGCCTAAGCAATATCTTCACCGATAGAGCCCCTTAGGGCAATGGAAACTAAAGAGAAAATAAACAAATGGGACTACATCAAAATAAAAAGCTTTTGTACAGCAAAAGAAACCATCAACAAAACAACAAGAAAGCTCACTGCATGGGAGAACATATTTGCCAATGCTATCACTGATAAGGGTTTAATCTCCAACATTTACAGGGAACTCATACAACTTAACAAAAGGAAGATAAACAATCCAATAAAAAAATGCACAAAGGACCTAAATAGACTCTTTTTGAAAGAGGACATACAGAAGGCTGAGTGTCATATGAAAACATGCTCAAAGTCACTAATCATCCAAGAGATACAAATCAAAACAACAATGAGGTACCCTCTCACACCTGTCAGAATGGCTATCATCAACAAATCAACAAATGACAAGTGCTGGCGAAGGTGTGGAGAAAAAGGAACCCTCATGCACTGCTGGTAGGAATGCAGACTGGTGCAGCCACTATGGAGAACAGTATGGAATTTCCTCAAAAAATTAAAAATGGAACTCCCATTTGACCCAGTGATCCCACTTCTAGGAATATATCCCAAGAAATAAGAAACACCAATCAGAAAGGATATACACACCCCTTTGTTCATAGCGGCACACTTTACCATAGCTAAGATTTGGAAACAGCCTAAGTGCCCATCAGCAGATGAGTGGATTAAAAAACTGTGGTACATCTACACAATTGAATACTATGCTGCAGTAAAAAAGAAGGAATTCTTACCATTTCCAACAGCATGGATGGAACTGGAGATCATTATGCTAAGTGAAATAAGCCAGTCAGAGAAAGATAAATATCACATGATCTCACTCATTTATGGAATGAACAACATAAACTGATGAACAAAAACAGATCCAGAGACAGAGAAGCATCGATCAGATAGTCAAACCTCAGAGGGAAGGTAGGGGGAGGGATCAACCAAAGGACTTGTAGGCATACATATAAGCCTAACCAATGGACAAAGACACCAGGGGGTAAGGGCATGAGGGGGGGCAATAGGGTGATAAGGGCACATATGTAATACCTTAATCAATAAAGAAATAAAAAACATCAATGATGAGAGAGAATCATTGATCAGCTGTCTCCTGTACACCCCGCCCCCACAGAGGATTGAGCCCACAACCCGGGTATATGCCCTAATTGGGAATCGAACCATGACCTCCCAGTTCATAGGCAGAACTCAACCACTGAGCCAAGCCACTGAACCCCGCAGTAATTTTACAAGTATTTCGTCTTTCCAGAAAAAAACCTTTCTTACCACTCTCAAGAATAATGCTAGATCATTACATTGTTTAGACTCTGACATTCTAATTCCATTTATTGAAACGCTAATATAGGGTACATAAGTGCTAAACCCCAGGAAAACAAAAAGTTAAGGGAATATATATGAGTTCTGTAATTCTTAGGCTAAAGCCCCAGTAAGTGAGACTAAAAATCAGGTAAATTCTATCACTGTCCAGTGTGTGGTATGTACTTGATGGACAAAGTTCCAGATATTATAAAAGCATACATAGGAGTAAAGACTAAGCTGACACTAAAAGATGAACAAGATGGAGTAGGTTGGTAAAGGAGTGGAACTGGGGGCAGAGGCTTCCAGAATGAGTGATATGCATGTACGAAAGACTTACAGAAAGAAAAAAAACATGAAAATTTTGTGAAGTTCAAAGTAATTCAGTATGGCAGGAGCTGAGAAAAAGAATGATTGTTTATGAAAACTGTGTGTGTGAATATTTATTGTGCTAGGAGTTGGGTATGGGATAGTAGATGAGTGATCACTAAACAGGAGCAAAGTTTTAAAAGAGCCTTATGAGATAAGTTGAGAATTAGGAACTTTACCTAAATCCATGGAGGGTGCTGCACAGGTGAGTAAAATGATTGGCTTCTACTTCAGCCAAAAACTCGTGTTCTACCAGTGGTCGGCTAACTCATTAGTCAACAGAGCCAAATATCAATAGCACAAGGATTGAAATTTCTTTTGAGAGCCAAACTTTTTAAACTTAAACTATATAGGTAGGTACATTGTTATTAACTTAATTAGGGTACTCCTAAGGCTTAGGAAGAGCCACACTCAAGGGGTCAAAGATCCGCATGTGGCTCGCGAGCCGCAGTTTGCCGACCATGGTTAGGCTACTACTGTACTGGTGGGTGATTGTTACTGGTGGGAGGTTGCAGGTGGACTGAACTAAGGAAGTTGCCATTGGCACTAAGAAAATTAGATCAACCACCATACATAGCAGTTAGAAAGAATAGCACTTGGATTGGGAGAGGGAAGCAACTACCACTAAAATAAAACCCAGGTTCTGGTTAACCAATTGGATGGAAGAGGAGGCAGAGCTTAAGGTGCTGAGCTCCAGGTCTCATATGACACACAAGGAAATCTACCAACTGGGTATTCAGACCTGGAGTTCAGGAAAGATACCAGGAGTTAGTGGCAGGATCTGCAAATCATCAGCCTTGAGAGAAGATTTGCTGATGTGGGAGTGAAGCAAATTACCCAAAAATGTGTGCAGAAGAGAAAAGGAAGATGTCTCAGATAGATACTGTGGAACTCTTAACTAAAACAGTATAGGCAGAGGACCATTCACCCAAACCCATTGCCCTCCACATAAAAAAGAAAATATTTTAAAAATATATAGTAAAGCAAGAAAAGAGAAAGATTGAAGAGGAAAAACTAGAAAATTAGTAGACAGATCAGCAGAGCATCATGGAAACAAAGGGAAAGAATATTTCAAGTAGGACCAAATGAGATCAACACTGTTGAAAGCTATCTTTGGGTGAATTAAAAATGAGGGCTGACAAGTGTTTTCTATTCATCAAGGATATAACAACCCACAGGACCTGGAGGCTCATTTCCTGGTGGGTGGGAAGGTGCATGGTAGCTGTGAGTTGTCTCCACTTTAAAGAAGCAGCCTGGTTGTGATGTGGAGGAGAAAAGATAGGAAGGCTGGAAGGCAATGTGGATTGAGGGGGATATTATAGTTTGTGTTGGCTCAGTTTTGTTTTGTTTAGAGGATGGGAAATATTTGAGGGTCTTTAAAATGGTAATAAGAAGGATAATGCACCTGGGGAAATTGATACATGATAGAGCCGGGGTCCTCAAACTACGGCCCGCGGGCCACATGCAAATACAAATATTGTATTCCCGTTTTGTTTTTTTACTTCAAAATAAGATATGTGCAGTGTGCATAGGAATTTGTTCATAGTTTTTTTTAAAAAAACTATAGTCCGGCCCTCCAACGGTCTGAGGGACAGTGAACTGGCCCCCTGTTTAAAAAGTTTGAGGACCCCTGCGATAGAGAAAGGAGAACACATGGGAAAGCCAGCTTTATAGGAGAACTGGAACAGGACAGAAAGCAAGGTAGAACGATTAACTAGGAGAGAAGGGGAGTCTACTTCCATTTTGATGTTGGAAACACTGCCAAAGTGGGTTTTCCCTTGAATTTCTTCCTATGCATATGGCTTTTACTGGAATTCTGACTACTCACTTTTCTGAAACAGCACACATCTCCCCATCTTGGTCTTCCCACAAAGCAAATCTATTTGTAATCTCTTTTCATATACTTATGAGTAAAGCAGCCAACTCAGTATCTCAGAACATGGTTTTAAGCGCACACATACACACACACACACACACACACACACACACACACACAATCATGTTCCATTTTAACTGGATACCAGCAATATGAACTTTACCAACTAACCTATACATTTGCAGTCAATTACATTTTCAGCAAGCTCAATTATATACACTTGAAAAGCATCCAAAATTTCATTAGTCAAGTTGTGTTTGTCAACTATAACCCAGGTTGAAAATAAGTGCAAAAGGAAGCATTCTGGGCATATAATTACACCTCAATCTTAGCAGAGTTGATACTTTAAAAAATGGTGACACAGGTGAAACAAATGATCCCTTAACAACCTCAATTATTCCTATTAAGAGAGGATACCCTATATCAGTGGTTCTCAACCTTGGCTGCACATTAGAATCACCTGGGAATCTTTTTAAAATCCTGATTTCTGGGCTTCATCCTCCGGAAATTCTGTTTCTTTGTTACTAATGTTGTGGCCCCACCCCATAACAAAGAAACAGAATTTCCGGAGGATGAGGCCCAGAAATCAGGATTTTAAAAAGATTCCCAGGTGATTCAAATGTGCAGCCAAGGTTGAGAACCACTGCCCTATATGAAGGAAACATGGCTCACTCTCCAGTTAGCTGTTATTATTAAACACTGAAGTGAGATGTGTTTTAAATAGCATAAAAAATTATCACTCTGCTGAGAAAAAGTCATCAGCTAATCTAGATTAAATCAGACAATATACTGTGTAAAAGATAAAGCCATTAAATTGTTGGCACCAAAATAAAGCCTCTTAAAGATATTAAAAAAAGAAGCTGTTCTACATATTGCTCCATAGTCTATCTCCAAAAAATAAGAAAATAGGGAAAAGTCACTGTGACTCACCTTGGTGGGTCCATTTCCATTAATTGCCACTGGTAATGTTTCATAAAATACATTCTTAGCTCTGGCTTTGCCATTTTCAAATTTCAGAACAACCTCATCTGAGTTAAAAAGAAAAACAGGTTTTAGTAATTTAAAATGTGCATGTATATTCATATATACATATGTGTGTATATATATATATACACATATATATTTTTTCTTATTGTTATAAATTTGCTCATGCATGCTATCATGTGCTACTACACTTGTAGTAACTTGGCCTACTCCAAGTCAACAGATACCCAAATGACAAAGAATAAGATTCTGAGTACCTCACATACTCCAACCTGGCACCAGCAGACTGAGGTGCTGAGCCACTGAAGTGTCTGGTGGAAGGAAAGCATCTTTGCAATCCTGCCTCCGCCTCCTGATAGTAATGTGATCTTAGAAGAGTTAAATTATTGTCACAATTTATTCATCTGTAAAATGGGATCCTTGCCTGCCTTTCAAGGTTATTATAAAGGTAATAATAATATATGTAAGGCAAATAGAACACTGACTGGCACAATAAGCAAGGTTTCTACACTTGGCCATGACTGATAGTATTTCCAGTTCTTGAAAATCAGGTTTACTGTGGAAAGCATTATGGAGTTAGCTCAAAAAATTAAAATTGCAACTGCCTTATGACCCAGCAATTCCACGTCTGGGAATAAATTCAAAGAAACCCAAAACACTAATTTGAAAGAATATATGCACCCCTATGTTCACTGCAGAGTACAAGAGTCAAGATTTGGAAGCAGTCTAAGTGTCCATCAGTGGATGAGTGGATAAAAAACCTCTGGTACATTTATACCATGGAATACTATGTGGCTGTAGAAAAGAAGGATCTCTTACCCTTTGAGACAGCATGGAGGGACTTGGAGAGTATCATGCTAAGTGAAATAAGCCAGTCAGAAAAAGGCAAGTACCATATGATTTCATTCATATGTGGAATCTAATGAACAAAATGAGCTAAATAAGCAAAATAGAGACAAACCCGTAGATAGAGAGCAAGCTGACAGCTGTCTGAGGTGTAGGCGGGGTGGAAAGATTGAACACATAAAAGACAAAAAAAGAGAGAGAAAAAAACTCACAGACATGAAGAACAGTGTGGTGATTACCGGACAGGGGGGAGGTGGAGGAGGGTAAAGAGGGGATAAATGGTGATGGAAAGAGACTTGAATTGGGGGGCAGGGGGAGCAGTGAACACACAATGCAGTATACAGATGATGTGTTATAGAATTATGCACCTGAACCTATATAATTTGTTAATCAGTGTCATCCCAATAAATTCAACAAAAAGGAAAAGAAAAAGTCAGGCTTAATGTAATTCCAGTAATAT
Source organism: Myotis lucifugus (assembly GCF_000147115.1). Classification (NCBI taxonomy): domain Eukaryota; kingdom Metazoa; phylum Chordata; class Mammalia; order Chiroptera; family Vespertilionidae; genus Myotis; species Myotis lucifugus. The sequence goes on from NW_005871098.1 coordinate 74,950, forward strand.
ACAAGTCATATGGGAGCAGAGAGGTATTTTTATTTGTTTTCAGATTCCTTCCCTCACTTCCTGAACACTCCAAACTAAATTCTTTCCATTCTGAGAAACCTGTTACTCTATGTACTGCCTTGAAGAATCATATTGAATTGCAAAGTATTTTTAAATTTTAAGTATAATTTATTAATGAATTAATGTATGTTGATATTTAATGTATTGATTAATTAATTTTAATGCATTAATGTATTTCATCAAGATATATGTCTATTTAGGAAAGCACACCACACACACACACACTCCACAATGAATGTGCCCAGTTATCAGGTACTTTTCAGCTAGATAAAAAATACTCTTATACTCTACTATTCCTGAGTGATTCTCAATACAGGGAACTTATAATGAAAAATGTGTAACAGTAGGTATAATTAATTTAAAACTACATCTATAGTCCCAGATGGTGAGATACTAAATTCTATGTTACCTAAGGCAAGAAGCTTATCTTTTTTTGCATCACTCTGAGGCAGTGATTTGAACTGAATGTATTTACTGCATCAATAAGCTCAAGTCCAGTATATTTTAATAGTTGCAATATCTACACAGTAAACCTTAGTCATAGCCCCAAAATGGATATACCAAACAGCAGCAGTTGAACACACAGATGTCCATTTGTATCCACGAGCAATTCATTATATTGGAAGCATACCTACAGCTCCATTTAAAGTCTGAAAAATTTTGCATTTGTGATCCAATGTGATGTTAAGAGCTTCCTAAAATAAGAACAGAGATAATATTAAAAACGACAATGGAACAACAAACACTGTATGTTAATATAGTTTGTTCTTTAAAAAAATTAAATTCCATACGTAAATTATTCCAGCAATATTTTTCAGAAAGATTATAATTTTACTATTGATTAAATTAGAGGATAGAATGTATGGGAAAGCATTCATGCTGTTTTCCAAGTATTTCCACATCTCTACCTTCTGACTAATTCTGACCAGTGAATTGTTAGCAGAAGTAAAATGAATCACTTCCCATCTGGAGATGTCATTGCCAGTTGGAGACCCTAAGTGTGCTACTTCTCTCTGGCACATGAACCAGCAAGGTTGGAGATAGCTGCTTTATCAGCTAGGGCCCCACTCCCCTCTACCAAGTGACTACAATAAGCAGGAACCCCTGTTAAGCTGTTGAGCTTGGGGGTTATTATTGCAGCATAAACGGCCTGATTGCCAACAGGCTGGCAATTAATCTGCTTTACAAACCTTATGATTCTCGCTCAGTCCAGTGTGGCTCAGTGTTTGAGCGTTAACCTAATGAACCAGGAGGTTGGGGTTCAATTCCGGAGTTGCTGGTTTGATCCCCAGTGTAGGGTGTGCAGGAAGCAACCAATCAATGATGCTCTCTCATCACTGATGTTTCTATCTCTCTCTTCCTCTCCCTTCCTCTCTGAAATCAATAAAAATATATTTTAAAAAACCCTTATGATTCTCAATGCAGTTTTTCAGCTACATTGTTCTTCACAATAATATTCCTAAAAGTATTGTGCATGCTATTGTGTATTGAAACTTTGTGCTCCTCAAAATTCCTATGTTGAAGTTCTAACCGCAATGAGGGTTAAGTTCAGGTTATAAGAGGGGGTCCCTCATGATGTAAATTTTGCCCTTATGAGAAGAAATTAGTGTTTACACACCTGTGCTTGCCCTCCCTCTCCCTTTCCTTCTCCCTCTGTCTGTCTCTTTCTTCCTCTATCTATCCCATGTGAGGACCAAGTGGGGAAGAGAGTTTTCATCAGAAACTGACTATGCTAGCAACCTTATCTCAGACTTCTAGACTCTTTGAAAACAATTTTTTCTATTGTTTAAAAAACCATCCAGTCTATGGTATTTGGTTATGACAATCCAAGAAGACTAAGACGTATACTGAGCATACTCTTATGCTTAGAGAGAAATTTAAACAGGATTTAGACAACCAAAAATATTATAAACACAACAGTGAGGAAGAACCCTAAGCAAAGACAACTAAATAAGACTCAAAGCACTTTCCTAGTTGAACTACAAGAAAAGATGAGCAGCATGCTGCACCCACATTAAGAGGAGGTTTCTCTCCAGATGAGAGGCCAAATCCCTCAGGCTTGCCGTGGCAGGCACACAGAGGGAAAGTAAAATATAGAGATGAAGAAAAATAGCTTAAGAATGGAGTTTCTTAAGTATTAAGTGTCTAATGAAAATATTTAGGTCACTAAAGTACTTATCTAAGAAACAGAAACAATATAGCTGCAAATTCACTGTAAATGTACTTTTAAGAAAACCTTGTTTCATAATGACAGCACCCATGAATACACAATTCAGTAAATTCTAGAACTGTAACAGTTATATTAGGTAAATATATTAAAAATATTGTTAAAATTGAGCTTTGGTTATACTTTTCTCCACAGTTTCATTTAAATCAATCTCAGGACTGCTATTTGCCCCAACATCACTCCCCTCCCCCCTTAATTACAGAATTCAGATTTCTAGCAAGATACACATACTACAAATAAAAGACAGCATTTCCTTTGCATATTATATGTAGCCACACAAATATGTTGCAGTCAAAGAAAAAATACAAGGAAGTATTTTGTGAGAAGGGAGTTGACAAAACTGAGATGGTCCCTTATTTACTCTTCTGCCTGCTAACTGCCGGGAAGCTCCAGCAGCCTTCCTGGACAAGGGGGTTACATTGAAAATGGGAGCAGGAGCTATTACATACCCTCTTCAGTGGATCAATGTAAATTTTAGTATAAAATAGCTGATCATCATCATTATCCTGAAGGTTCCACTGTTGAACTATACGGTTGATATATGGAGCATAACCAATAAATCCTGCAATACAACAGAGAGAGAATATAGAATTTAGTAGTCAAAGACCAAAACTCATGTGTATGTTAATTCTATTGACCAAACACACAGTTATAGAACCCATTAGGTCAAATCCTTAGGCTGGAACATCTCAGCTCATCATGAGAGAAATATGAGTTATTGAGACTCCTTTGTTTTATATGTAAATTGCAATAGAGTGAGTTTTAATATCAATTGCAAATCAAAGATTCTTTCAATAAAAAAGCCCCAAAATTAACTTATACAAGAGGGGCAACTAATATGTTCCAGTTACTAGGAAAAGAATAGACTAGAGAAAAGAATGCTCTTTCTGGCCTTCTAAAATGCTCTTCTTGGATCCTTTATACAGTATTCACTGTTTCTGAAACAGAAAATCTCTACCACAGTTGTTTTCCTGTCTGTACCAGAGATGTTAACACAATCAAATGCTGGATTTGTCACCGACTATAAACATTTCAAAGGAATGTTATATCTAGGACATTTTGGTAATTTTTCCTTTACTTTAGCTAGTCATTACAGTACCTGCTAAGCCATTTTCTGGCTAGCTTTTGTGTGTCATAGTCTGGAGAAAGGAAGTCTAAAATAGGATTGTTCCCTTGGCCTTAGAACATAAGCATTAAGTTTGCCAACAAAAACTGTCTATTAAAAACACAGACAGCAGGATCATTTTTCCCTTGGTTGAGTCTTCCTCTGAGTTTCAGAAATGCAGCCAAACAATGTCTCATTGACATGTAATACTTTTTAAAAGAGACCAATATTACTCCTCTGAATTAAAAGAAACTGAATTTTACCCTTAAAATTAAAATTTTATCAAAAGAATAAAAGAAATAAGTCCACCAATTTTACTGCTACCTAGAGAAAATAAGACAAAATAAGAACATGGCTAAACCAACCACTGGTTGCTCATTTTAATTATTTTTACCAAATAAGAAAAAATCTTAAAACACTGAAAAATGGAAACTATGAGTGAGGAGTAAGTCGATGCTGCACAGACATACACACAGGAACAAACTGTAATTATAACTAAAATACAGAAAAACTTCCTGAATAATCAACAGAAGACTTGATGAACAGAACCCTGATCCTGAGGATGAAAAGAGGAAACCGAATAGAGATTGGTAGGAGGGGAGGAGGCACTGGTGGGCTGGTGGGCTCCCACAGATAACAACTGAAGTTCAGGAAAGATATCTCAGCTGTGAGGGATTGCCATTGAGAACTCTGGAGTCTAATCCCCAAGCTGGGACCCCCAGCAGAGAGCACTAGAACTGAGAAGAGTGCACACATAACAGATGGCTGTAAAAAGCAGTGGGGTTGCTGTTTTCCAGGGAGATACAGCTGGAAATTCAGGCACCCTCATAAAGTGCCAACACACAAAATTCCCTGTGGAGCCAATCACCTTGTGCTCTGGCAGGGGGAGGGCAGAGTGGACTGGAGTTATGTGAGCAGAATCCAGGATTGGGGGCTTTGGGGTTAGATCTCAGAAGGCAGAAACCTTAGTCTCCTGTGCTGACTCATTCATTCACGCAGACATTGGCTATATAGGTGGCTTTGCCTTGGGGAAAGACAGCTGATGACCACCCTATTGGAAAACACCTTGCCCCACCGGGTGGAATTTCTGAGATCCATTAATAGACTGAGAATAACAGTTAGCTTCCACACAGAAGCAATTGCCCCACTCTGTGAAAAACTATCACCACACCTAAGAATGATTGCCTGAGGGCTATTCAAGATGGAATCCTATCAGTCTGTAGGCAGAGGCAGTCTCTGGAGGCTTTGAGTATTTCCCTGATCTAATTGAGTATTTCCCAGTCTAATTAGCATTTGACACTGCCCTGCACTAGAGATTGAGATGTAGCAGATCTCCCTAATACATAGTCACAAACCCAAAAAGGCAGCAAAAATGAGGAGACAAAGAAACAACCCACAAATGAAAGAACAAGAGAATTCCCCAGAAGAAGAGATAAATGAAATGGAGATAAGAAATTTATCTGATACAGACTTCAGAATAATGATGGTAAAGATGCTCAACAGCATGAGAAAAGGTATAGTTAACTATGAAAAAAGAAATAAAAAATTACATAGCAAAAATAAAGAACACATTGCAAGGAATACACAGCAGATTAGGGGAATCTGAGGATTGAATCAGTGAATTAGAAGACAGTGTTGAAAAAAAATCACTCAATCAGAGAACCAAAAAGAAAAAAAAATAGGAGGACAGCTTAAAGGAGTTGTGGGACAACGTGAAATGTAACAATATTAGAATAGCAAGAGTGCCAGAAGAGGCAGAAATGGAGTAAGGTATAGAGAAAGTGTTTGAAGAAATAATGGCAGAAAATTCCCTAACATAGTAAAGGAAAAAGTCACACAAGTCCAGGAGGCACAGAGAACCTCAAGCAAGAAACACAAAAAGGCCCACACCCAGACACATCATAATTAAAATACCAAAAATAAAAGACAAAGAGAGAATCTTAAAGGCAGTAAGAGAAAACCAACCTGTTACCTACAAAAGGGCTCCAATAAGGCTGACACCGATTTCTTATCAGAAACTCTGCAGGCCAGAGGGAATGGCATGAAGTACTCAAAGTAATGAAAAGAAAGGATCTGAAACCAAGATTACTATATCCAGCAAGATTATCATTCAAAATAGATGTTCAAATAAAGGGCTTCCTGGACAAAAAAAGGCTAAAGGAGTACATCACCACCAAGCCAGCATTACAAGAAATGCTTAAAGGGACTGCTGTAATGAAAAGAAGAAATAGAGAGAGAAACCTAGGCATACAGAATTAAAATGGAATGAGATTCTGCCCCCACCCTCTTTACTGGGTGTTTGGTGTTTGTATTTGTTTGGTTTATCTATTGGTTCTGTGGTGTTTTCTCCGTGTGTGTGTGTGTGTGTGTGTGTGTATTCTCCTTTTTCTTTTCTCTCCTATCTTTTTTTTTCTTTCTCTCTCTCTCTCTGTCTCTTAGATATCATTTGTACTCTCTTTTCTCTCCCCTAATTCTCTTTTCTCAGGTGGTCACTTATATTGGGGTTATCGGTGTCGTGAGTACATTCATGCTTTGTTCCCCTTGAGTCATGTCTTGTTAAGGTGAATTTTATCCTGTCTGGCTAAAGTGCTAGAGAGCAAGCCACATAACCAGATACCTGGGGAGGAGGAGCAGCTACGCCTGCAGCTCACTCCCGTCCAAAGAGCAGCAGCCGTGCAAGCAGACCACCGCCATCTGAGGAGCAGCAGACTTGCAATCAACCTGTCCAAGTCCAAGGAGCAGTAGCCCCACAAGCAGCCCACCACATCAGAGGAACAAAAGCAGCGTGCAGCCAGCCCCCATTCAAGGAACAGCAGCCACGTGAGCAGTCAGCCCCAGTTCAAGGAGTAGCAGCTGCGTGTATAGCCCGCCACCATCCAAGGAACAGCAGCCTCGTGATCAGCACACCCTCTGTCTGAGGAACAGCAGCTGAGTGAGAAGCCTCCCCCCACAAGCCAGAGGAGCCACCACAGATGTGAACAGCACCCACCAGAGGAGCTGCTGCCAACTGAGGAGCAACTGCTACCACAACTGCCCGAGGAGCAACCGCAGCCCAAGGAGCCACAGCCACCCAAGGAGCAGCCCCTGAACGACTCAACATCTAGATCTGTCGGTGAGATCAAACATGGGTAGACAAAGAAACCCCCAAAGGAAAGAAGAGGACTCGCGAGAAAAGCAGCTAAGTGAAACCGAGGCATGCAACATGTCAGAAAAAGAATTCAGATTAAGGGGCCTAGAGTGCATAAACCAGATGGAGGAAAAAATCAACAACTTATGCAAGAATCAAGAAGAAACAGATAAAAAAATCAACAACTTATGGAAGAATCAAAAAGAAATGGATGAAAAAATCAATAACTTATGTTATTGCCCTTATAAGAGTGATATAGCTGCAATAAAAAACACCATTGAAAGTTTCAACAGTAGACTAGAATTAGCGAATTAGAAGACAGGGAAACAAAACACACCCAAACTGAACTGCAACTGGAGAAAAAAATTAAAAGACAGGAGGAGAGCCTAAGGGAGTTATGGGACAACATGAAATGAAACAACATACGAATAATAGGGGTGCCAGAACAACAGAAAGAGGAACAAGGGTTAGAAAACCTATTGGAAGAAATAATATCAGAAAACTTCCCTGAGGTGGGGAAGAAAAAAGTCACACAAGCACAGAGAGTCCCAAACAAGATGGACCTGAAAAGACCCACGCCAAGACACATCATAATTACCATGGCAAATGTTCAGGGCAAAGAGAGAATCTTAAAGACTGCAAGAGAGAGATGGAAAGTTACATACAAGGGATCTCCCATTAGATTATCAAATGATTTCTCAACAGAAACACATCAGGCCAGAAAAGAATGGACGGAAATTTACAAAGTGATGCAATGCAAAGGACTGAATCCAAGAATTCTCTACCCAGCAAGGCTATCATTCAAAATTGAAGGGGAAATCAGGAGCTTTGTAGACAAAAAAAGGCTAAGGGAGTTTATCACAACCAAGCCAGAAATGCAAGAAATGCTAAAGTGACTGGTGTAAAAAGAAGAAATAAAGAGCGAAGAAAGAAAACAGGGACAAAAAATAGAAATGGCTACAAACAAGTACCTTTCAATAATAACTTCAAACGTAAATGGACTAAATGCTTCAATCAAAAGACATCGAGGGGCTGAACGGATAAGACAACATGACCCATATATTTGCTGTCTACAAGAGACCCACCTCAAAATAAGGGACTCACAAGGACTGAAAGTGAAGGTATGGTAAAATATCTTTCAGGCAAATGGAAATGAAAAAAAAGCTGGGGTAGCAATACTTATATCAGACAAAATAGACATCAAAGTGAAGGCCATAACAAGAGATAAGGAAGGCCACTTCATAATACTAAAGGGATTGATACAACAAGAGAATATAACCCTGACAAACATATATGCACCCAATGCAGGAGCACCCAAATACATAAAAAAAAAAACTCCTGGAAGACATCAAGGGAGAGATTGACAACAATACAATCATAGTAGGGGACTTTAATACACCACTGGCATCACTGGTTAAATCCTCTCGACAAAAATTCAGCAAAGAAACAGCAATCCTAAATGTATCACTAGATCAGATGGACTTAATTGACATCTTCAGAACATTTCACGCCAAAGCCACGGAATATACATTCTTCTCAAGTGCACATGGGACATTTTCAAAAATAGACCACATATTGGGTCACAAGCAAAGTCTCTCCAAATTCAAGTAGATTGAAATCATACCAAGCATCTTCTCAGACCACAATGGCATAATATTAGAAATAAACAACAATAAAAACAACCCAAAATACTCAAACATTTGGAAGCTGAATAGCATGTTATTAAATACTGATTGGGTTACCAATGAGATCAAAGAAGAAATTAAAAACATCCTGGAAACTAATGACAATGAAAACACAACAATCCAAAACCTATGGGACACAATGAAAGCAGTCCCGAGAGGGAAGTTTATAGCGCTACAGGCCTACCTCAAAAAAAACAAGAAAAAATGGTAATAAATCATCTAACTCTACATCTCAAGGAATTAGAACGAGAGCAACAAGAAAAGCCCAGAGTGAGCAGAAGAAAGGAGATAATAAAGATCAGAGCAGAAATAAATGACAGACCAATAAATGACAGACCAATAAATGACAGACCAAATAAATGACAGACCAATAAATAAGAGACCAATAAATGACAGACCAATAAATAAGAGACCAAAAAAACAATACAGAAAATCAATGAAACCAAGAGCTGGCTCTTTGAAAGGATAAACAAGATTGTTGAACCTCTAGCCAAGCTCACCAAGAAGCAAAGAGAGAGGACCCAAATAAACAAAATCATAAATGATAGAGGCAAAATAACAACAGACCCCACAGAAATAAAAATGATTATTAAAAAATACTATGGACAACTCTACTCCAACAAATTAGACAACCTGTAGGAAATGGACATATTCCTAGAAAAATATAACATTCCAAAACTCAATCAGGAAGAATCTAACAATATCAATAGGCTGATAACTATGGAAGAAATTGAAGCAGTCATCAAAAAGCTTCTAGCAAACAAAAGCCCGGGGCCAGACAGCTTCATAGGGCAGATCCTAGCTGACCTCTGGGCCATGGGCAGCACCTGGGCCCCCACTTGCCTTGCCCTGGTGCAGCCAACTCACCTACTCCACCCTCCTGCCATGGTTCGGGACCTATTGGGGCTTGCAGCGCCTACACTGCCGCCGCTGCCAGTGCTGTGTCGCCAAAGCCTGCCATGTTCTGCGCTGCCCCTGGTGGTCATAGCATGTCATAGCGAGTGGTCGAACTCCTGGTCTCCTCATCAAACGACCGCCCGAGGGGACAATTTGCAAATTAGACTTTTATTATATAGGATGTTCTTAAACAATGAATGGCTTACCAATGAGATCAAGAAAGAAATAAAAAACTTCCTGGAAACAAATGAAAATGAACAAAAAACAGCCCAAAATCTCTAGAACACAGCAAAAGCAGTCTTGACAGGGAAGTTCATAGCACTACAGAACAACCTCAAAAAAATAAGGAAAATTAAAAATAAACTATTTAACCCTACAACTTAAAGAACTAGAAAGAGAACAACAAGAAAAGCCCAGAGTAAGTAGAAGGAAGGAAATAATAAAGATTAGAGCAGTAATAAATAACAGAGACTAAAAAAACAAATAAATAAAAAAATCCTGTAAACCCAAGAGCTGGTTCTTTGAAAGGATAAACAATATTGATGAACCATTACCCACCAAAGAGAGAGGACCCAAATAAATAAAATCAGAAATAAAAGTGGAGAAGTAACCACTGGCACTGTGCAAATACAAAGGATTATAAGAAAATACTAAGAACAACTATATGCCAACAAGCTGGACAATGTGGATTAAATGGAAAAATTCATAAAAAAATGCAATCTTCCAAAACTGAATGAGAAAGAATCAGAAAACCTGAATAGGCCAATAACAACTAATGAAATAGAAGCAGTAATAAAAAAAACTCCCAGCAAACAAAAGCCCACAAACAGATGGCTTTACAGGGGAGTTTTAGCAAACATTCAAAGAACTAACACCTATATTCCTCAAACTATTCCAAAAAATACAGGAGGAAGGAACACTTCCAAGCTCTTTTTATGAGGCTAGCATTATCCTAATTCCAAAACCATGTAAAGACACTACAAAGAAAATTACAGGCCAATATCCCTGATGCACATAGATCCTAAAGTCCTCAACAAAATAATAGCAAATCAGATCCAGCAATATAATAAAAAGATCATATACCATGACCAAATGGGATTTATTCCAGGGATTCAAGGCTGGTATAACATTCACAAATCAATAAACAAATACATCACATAAACAAACTGAAAGACAAAAATCACATGAGCATATCTATACATGTAGAGAAAGCATTTGACAAAATCCAACATACATTTTTGATAAAAACTCTCAGCAAAGTGGGGATAGAGGGAGCATATCTGAACATGATAAAGGCTTATATGACAAATCTGCAGCCAACATCATACTCAATGGGCAAAAACTAAAATCATATTCCCTAAGAACAGGAACAAGACAGGGATGTCCGCTTTCACCACCCTTATTCAAAATAATATTGGAAGTCCTAGCCATATCGATCCGACAAGAAGAAGAAATAAAAGGCATCCAAATGGGAAAGTAGGAAGTAAAATTCTCATTATTTGCAGATGACATGATCTTTTACATTGAAAACCATAAAGAGTCCACCAAAAAACTACTAAATTTAATAAATGAATTTGGCAATTAGCAGGATACAAAATGAATACCCAAAAATCGATGGCCTTTTTTATACACCAATAATGAATTTTCAGAAAGAAAAACTAAACAAACAATCCTTTTTACCAATGCAACAAAAAATTAAGATCCTTAGGAATAAACTTAACTAAGGAGGTAAAAGACTTGTATTCGGAAAATGACAGTAACTTGTAAAAGAGATAGACGAAGACATAAATAAGGGGGAAAATATTCTGTGTTTATGAATTGGAAGAATCAACATCATAAAATGTCCATACTACCTAAGACAATCTAAAGATTCAATGCAATTCTCATTGAAATACCAACAGCATATTTCACAGAACTAGAAAAATACTCCAAAAATTTATATGGAATCAAAAAATACCCCAAATAGGTTTAGCAATTCTGAGAAAGCAGAACAAAGTTGGAGGAAACACAATACCAGATATCAAGTTATACTACAAAGTCACCGTAATCAAAACAGCCTGGTAGTGGCACAAGAACAGGCATAGAGATCAATGGAACAGAACAGAGAGCCCAGAAATTGATCCAAGCCATTTAACTCAATTAATTTTTGACAAAGGAGGCAAGAGCATACAATTGAGTCAAGACATTCTCTTCAATAAATGGTGTTGGGAATATTGGGCAGATACATGCAAAAAAAAAATGAAAATAGGCCACCAACTTACACCATACACAATAATAAACTCCAAATGGATAAAAGAATTAAATGTAAGTCATTGAACCATAAAAATCCTAGAAGAAACCATAGGCAGCAAAATCTCAAACACCTCTCATAGCATTATATTTGCAGATAAATCTAGGGCAAAAAAACTAAGGAGAAAAATAAACAAATGGGAATACATCAAGATAAAAAGCTTCTGCACAGCAAAAGAAACCATCAACAAAACAAAAAGGGAGCCAACTGTATGGGAATACATATTTGGCAATGATACATTGATAAAGGATTAACATCTAAAATATATAAGGCATTCATACAACTTAACAAAAGGAAGACAAACAATCCAATTAAAAAATGGGCAAAGTACCTAACTAGACACTTCCCCAAAGTGGACATACAGATGGCCAAGAGACATATGAAAACATGCTCAAAGTCACTGATCATCAGAGAGATGCAAATTAAAATGATAGTGAGGTATCTCACACTTGTCAGAATGACTACTACCAACCAATTATCTAATGACAAGTGCTGGTGGAGAAAAGGGAATCCTAGTACACTACTGGTGGGAATGCAGACTGGTGTAGCCATTATTGAAAACAGTATGGTGTTTCCTCAAAAAATTAAATATGGAATTGCCATTTGACCCCATTTCTAGGAATATATCCTATGAAACCCAAAACACCAATCAGAAAGAATGAATGCACCCTTATGTTCATAGTAGCACCATTTACAACAGTTCATATCTGAAAACAGCGAAAGTGCCCATCAGTAGATGAGTGGATAAAAAAACTGTGGTACATTTATACCATGGAGTACTATACAGAAGTAAAAAAGAAGAATCTCTTACCCTTTGAGACAGCATGGAGAGGCCTAGAGAGTATCATGCTAAGTGAAATACCTCAGTCATAGAAAGAGAAGTATTGCAGGATCTCACTCATGTGGAATCTAATTAACAAAATAAACTGATGACTGGAGTGGATCCAGTGACATGGAAGCATGGAACAGAGTTGTGAAATTTCTGAGGAAAGATGGGAGTAAGTGGGTGGGTGGGAGGTAACCAACCAAAGACCTTGTATGCATATATGCATAATCCATGGATGCAGTCAGTAGGGTAGTAAGTGCCTGCGGGGGGGTGGGTAGTGCTGGAGGGTGTTGATGGAGGGGGGAAAGGGACATATGTAATACTTTCAACAATAACAATTAAAAAATGAAGAAAAAAAACACTGAACAATGCAATTTTTAATCCTGTGATCAATCTTCTCTGATGAAAAATACATGCAAGCAGACCATGACATTTTACTGTTTTTCAAAAAATATGTTCCCTTATTTTTTGTATAAGTCCCAAACATCCTAAAAAAATGACAAGTAATTACAGTTGACCCTTTAACAACATGGGTTTGAACTACCTGAGTCCACTTAGATACGGATTCTTTTCAATAAATATACAGTTGGCCCTCTATATCCCTGGATTTCCTATATGTATATTCAACCAGTTGTGGATAGAAAATAGTAATTTTGATCCAAGGATGAGAATCAACATATGTGGAAGGCCAACTATATGCACTGTTTTACACCATTTTATATAAGACTTGAGAATCCATGGATTTTGCTAATTGGAACCAATTTCCCTCAGACACTAAGTGACTACTGAAGTTTTTGGGGAGTCAAAAGTTATGTGTGAATTTTTGACTATGGGAGGATCAGTGCACTTAACCCCGTGCTGTCCAATGGTCAAATGTGCATCTATTTTCATAGTTATGTGATATATATTTTATACTAGAGGCCCAGTGCACAAAAATTTGTGCACTCAGGAGGATCCCTCAGCCCAGCCTGTGCCCTCTCGCAGTCTGGGACCCCTCGGGGAATGACCACATGCTGGCTTAGGCCTGCTCCCTGGAAGATTGGGCCTAAGCTGGCAGTCAGACATCCCTCTGGCAGCTTAGGAGCCCTCGGGAGATGTCCACTAGCCAGTGGGGAGCAGGCCTAGCTGCAATCGGACATCCTTAGCGCTGCTGAGGAGGCAGGAGAGGCTCCCACCACCACCGCTGTACTGGCAGCTGTCAGCCTGGCTTGTGGCTGAGCAGAGCTCCCCCTATGGGAGCACACTGACCACCAGGGGCAAGCTCCTGCATTGAGCATCTGCCCCCTGGTGGTCAGTGTGTGTCATAGTGACCAGTGATTCCCAGTCGCTCTGCTGTTAGGGTCAATTTGCATATTACCCTTTTATTATATAGGATAGAGGCCTGGTGCATGGGTGGGAGCCGGCTGGTTTGCCCTGAAGGGTGTCCCGGATCAGGGTGGGGGTCCCGCTGGGGTGCCTGGCCAGCCTGGGTGAAGGGCTGATGGCTGTTTGCAGGCTGGCCAAACCCCCCAGCGTGGACCCTCACCCTATGAGGGTGTGGCCAGCCTGGGTGAGGGGCTGATGGTTGTTTGCAGGCTGGCCAAAGCCCCCAGCCACCCAAGTTCCCAGTGGAGGCTGGCTGGAAGCAGGTATCTGGGATTTATTTAGCTTCTATAATTGAAAATTTGTTGCCTTTTGTGGAGGCCACAGCTGGCTAGGGCTGGCGGGAAGCTTGGCTTCCTCCATCGCCGGGGCAACCAAGCCTCCTGCTTGCTCCAGCTCCGTGGCTGCTGGCGGCCGGCCGCCATCTTGGTTGGGTTAATTTGCATATAGTCGCTCTGATTGGCTGGTGGGCGTGGCTTGGGCATAGCAAAGGTATGGTCAATTAGCATCTTTGTCTTTTATTAGTGTAGATGATTTATATTTTTCTATTAAACACATATTTCAAACAAATAAAATTTCTCATATTCTGAAATTTTCCTTATATGGAAACATGTTCACTCTCAATGATAGAGATTTTTTAAATTTAACGATATACTTAGAAACTAAACTCATGTCCCTTAAATAACTCTCAATATATTATTCATGGCTCTGGCTAGCTCCATTGGTTGCATATTGTCCCCTGCACCAAAAGGTTGTTGGTTCAATTCCTGGTCAGAGCACATGGCCACAATCTCAGCTAGAGGGCTTGTAGTAGGCAGCCAATTGATATCAGTATTTCTCTTTATCTCTCTCCCTCTCTCTTCTTCTCTCTCTGAAAATCAATAAAACTATTTTTTAAAAATATTTTATTCATGAAATTACATAAACTTTTATTGAGCGTATTTAGATTTTCTACCATCTCTTTAAGTATTTTATTACAAAACTAGAGGCCTGGTGTATGAATTTGTGCATGGGTAGAGTCCCTCGGCCTGGCAGCCAATCAGGGCCATTTGGGGGGCCGTCCAGTTGGGGATAGGGACCGCGGGAGGTTGGCAGCTGGGAGGAGGGACCATGGGAGGTTAGCTGGCTGGGGGGAGGGACCACGGGAGGGTGGCCAGCTAGGAGGAGGGACCGCAGAAGGTTGGCCACCCATGGGAGGTTGGCTGTGGGAGAGCACTGACCATCAGGGGGCAGCTCCTGCATTGAGCATCTGCCCCTTGGTGGTCAGTGAGAGTCAGCAACTGGTTGACTGGTTGTTCGGTAATTCGGTCTTAACAGTCGCTTAGGCTTTTATATATATAGAAGCATGAGCATTATGTTTTGATGCCCTTGTATGATCTCTTTCCCACTTAAGAAATACTTTTCCTTAGTGAAACCTGCTCCCAGAGGCACTCACATGGTAGGTGTCTTTTTGCTATGTCTACAATACTGTGCATCTGTCTGAAATTTAATTCCTGAGTAGCAATATCATGACCTAGATTTTACATATTTCATTATGCATGTTATGTTTGGGGGAAAATCATAAATACAAAATAAAACATCGCAGAATTCTACAACAAAATGTTTTTTAAACTATCTAGAACTTAACAATAATTTAAAAGATTAGTCTTATTGAAGGCCTGACAGTTTTGAGGCAGAAGCAGCACCAATCTACAATTCTAGTGTTCAGACAAGAAGTCAAGAGTGAAAAGCCTCCTGAGGGAGAGGCTTTGCCAGAGCATGTACTGGAACTCTAAGGGAAGCTGCTAAGACAATGAGGACGGAGTGACCAATAACAGAAATCCTAGGTTCTGACTTGAATATGGGAGTAAAATCCAAAGGTGGTAGTTAGATAGATTAGGAGAAAATACAATGGTCAAGAGATCCCCAAAACTATGAACTATAGTTGTATTGAGATTGAAGAGAAAAGGCGGGCTAAAAGTTGGAAGTAAAAACTGGAATATAAGGTTTTGGATATGTTATATTTATATGGGCTAACAAAATTCTCAGGTACAACTATGAGTTATGGCTCAAGGTTGAGCATCGACCTATGAACCAGAAGGTCATGGTTAAATTCCTGGTCAAGGTGCATGCTCAGGTTGTCAGCTTGATCCCCAATAGGGGGCATGCAGGGGGCAGCTGATCAGTGATTCTCTCTCATCATTGATGTTTCTATATCTCTCTCCCTCTCCCTTCCTCTGTGAAATAAATAAAAAAAATATTTTTAAGTGCAGATGAAAAGAGCTGAAACTGAGGCATCTCAGAGAACGTTAACTACTTGCTAAAGGTTTCATTCCATAACTGGCTGAGGAAAGCCTAGAATTCAGACATGCTGCTACTTAAAGGAGCACGTATGAGAACCAAGATGGCGGCATAGATAAACACCTGAACTTGCTGCCGTGTACAACCACATTTAAACTACAACTAAAAGACAAAACGAGTATCATCCAGAACCATGGGAAGGCTGGCTGAGTGGAAATTCTACAACTAGAAGGAAAGAGAAAAGCGCATTGAGTCCGGCAGGAGGTGGAAGTATAGAGGTACGGAGGTGCACGCGAAAGGGGCTGCTAGCTGGGTACGCTGTTGTCTTTTTCAATTGGGAGGGAGATACAAGCTCCCAACTGCTCTGAACTCCAGCTATAGGCAAAAATTTGGGGACCCAGACTGATACGGAGAGAAACTGTACTGTCTGGCATTGGGGTGGAATGTGAGGGCAGCTTCCTCGCAGAAGTGCTTGCAGTGTTCATTGTTCCTGCACGGGGCATGGGAAACAGACCCCAGGACCTCTCAGAGGCAAAGGAGACTGGCAGCCATTGCGGTTTGCCCCGCCCTGGTGGTTCCCTGAAACCCTGTCCCACCCAATTTACATCCCCACCCAAGCTGTGCATGGAGGCTTTTGCATACTAATGGCCTGGCCTATCTCTGCCTAAAAACCTGTCAAACTGTATCTGGGTCAGAGAATCCCAGAGATTCCAAAAGAAGGCCTAAGGCTCATCAGCAGCCTGCATTACTTCACAGTGGTGCCTCATCTGGGCACCACCAAACCCCAAACAAAGAGGAGGAATCTGTAGATCTCTCTGTAGCTTCTGCTGGGTGGCCTCAGGCAGTGGTTGACTTTGCACCTCCTTGGAGATCCAAGAGCCAGTCTACCCAGTGGTCAGAGGGAGACCATCCAGATTACAACTCTTCACATCCATAAGAGACACACTCAGGGGGCAGACTCAGTGAGTGCCAAAGCCCCACTGAAGCAAGTCCTGCTCCATAAGGCTGTCTCCAGCACAGAAGTTCTCCCATTGTAGACACAACTGGTCCTTACAGCCAATTGACCTGGAGGTCAATTCCTCCCAATGATACCAATAGCAATCAAGGCTTAACTACAACAAGATTGTGCACACAGCCCACAAAGGGGTGCACCAAGAGTGTCAACCTTAGGTAATTAGGGAGGCTGAGCCACTGGGCCCTATAGGACACTTAGCACACAAAGCCACTCTATCAACACAGGGAAGCAGCCAAAATGCAGAGACAAAGAAACAGATCATAAATGAAAGAAATGGAGGAAAGCAAACTACTGGATATAGAGTTCAAAACCATGGTTATAAGGTTGCTCAAGGATCTTCTAGAAATCTCCGAGAAATATAGTGAGACCCTCAAGGATATGAAAAAGGACCGATTAGAAATTAACTATACACTGACCGAAATAAAGAATAATATAAAGAGATCCAACAGCAGACTAGGGGATCCCAAGAATCAAGTCAATGATTTGAAATATGAAGAAGCAAAAAACACCCAACCGGAAAAGCAAAATGAAAAAAGAATACAAAAACATGAAGATAGTGCAAAGAGCCTCTGGGACAACTTCAACGTACCAACATCTTCTGGGGGTGCCAGAAGAAGAGAGAGAGCAAGGTATTGAAAACTTATTTGAAAAAATAATGACAGAAAACTTCCCCTACCTGGTGAAAGAAATAGACTTACAAGTCCAGGAAGTGCAGAGAACCCCAATCAAGAGGAATCCAAAGAGGAACACACCAAGACACATCATAATTAAAATGCCAAGGGCAAAAGACAAAGAAAGAATCTTAAAAGCAGCAAGAGGAAAACAGTTAGTTACATACAAGGGAGTACCCATATGACTGTCAGCTGATTTCTCAACAGAAACCATGCAGGCCAGAAGGGAGTGGCAAGAAATATTCAAAGTGATGAATAGCAAGAACCTGCAACCAAGATTACTCTACCCAGCAAAGCTATCATTTAGAATTGAAGGTCAGATAAAGAGCTTCACAGATAAGAAAAAGCTAAAGCAGTTCATCACCACCAAACTAGTAGTATATGAAATGCTGAAGGGTATTCTTTTTTTTTAAAATATATTTTATTGATTTTTTACAGAGAGGAAGGGAGAGAGATAGATAGTTAGAAACATCGATGGGAGAGAAACATCGATCAGCTGCCTCCTGCACATCTCCCACTGGGGATGTGCCCGCAACCCAGGTACATGCCCTTGACCGGAATCGAATCTGGGACCTTTCAGTCCACAGGCCGATGCTCTATCCACTGAGCCAAACCGGTTTCGGCAGAAGGGTATTCTTTAAGAATAGGAAGAAGAAGAAAAAGGTAAAGATAAAAATTATGAACAAAAAAGTGACAACAAATACATATCTATCAACAAGTGAATCTAAAAATCAAGTGAATAAAAAATCTGATGAACAGAATAAACTGGTGAATAGAATAGAAACAGGGGCATAGAAAGGGAGTGGACTGACAATTCTCAGGGGGAAGGGAGTGTGGGGGGTGAGGGAAGAGACTGGACAAAAATCTTACACCTATGGACGAGGACAGTGGGGGGGGGTAAGGGCAGGGGGTGGGGTGGGAACCGGGTGGAGGGGAGCTATGGAGGGGAAATGAGGAACAACTGTAATAATCTGAACAACAAAGATTTATTAAAAAAATAAATGAAAATAAAAATGGATTTTCAGAAAAAAAAGGAGCATGTATTTTAACTAGTGTAAATATCTATATGTAAATCACTGAAAAACATCTTTTCTCCCAATGCAGCTTGCATGTCCCCCCATCCTGTTTCAGTATACCTTCTGGGTAGATGTTTACATTAATCTCAGTCTAAAAAATCTCTTTGAGTCAGAATAATGTCCACTGTCAAATTTTACTTTCTTCTTTTGAAAAGAAGGGAGAAATGTGATAATTTGTTCCATTAATCCATGGTGGCAAAGCTAATGCAACATTTGAAGTATATCAGACACTGTAAGTTGAATCTCTTTGACTAGTGAATTTCAAGATGAATTACTCATTTATTCTGATATATGTAAAACATAGATAAAATTAAGCAATGCTTATTTTTTAAAGCTCCTGATTGTAGCTTGTACTTTTTTGTAAGTTAGAGAATTTACTAAATGCGTTGTCCTATAGCCAGAAAATTCTCAATGACACTATAACCTGAAGACCTGGATCTACATTGCTTTTCTTTTAACATTGAATGTCATTCAATGAAGTCACTTAAATTGGGGGAACAAAGGTTTTCTCACTTATAATTTGGAAATAATAACACACTGTCTAATGTTGCTAGGGGCATCATCCTATCTAATAAAAGAGAAACATGGTAATTAGCCGTACCTCTGCTACCCTTCCCATTGGCTAATCAGGGCGATATGCAAATTAACTGCCAGCCAAGATGGCGGCCGGCAGCCAGGCAGCTTGAAGCGAACATGAGGCTTGCTTGCTTCAGTGACGGAGAAAGCCAACGTTCCCCGCCTGCTGCTGCCGGCCTCTGAGCTTGCAGTTTGAAACATTGTTACAAATATAGAAGCTAAACAAAACCCCAGAAACCTGCTTTCAGAGCTAGAGTTGAAACAGTGTTTCGATTATAGAACACAAACAAACCAGATACCTGCTTTCAGCAGCCGAGGTCTCAGAGCTGGAGCCAAGCCTCAGAGCTAAAGCTGGCCCAGATTAAAAAAAACGAAAAAAAGGAGCGGTTGGGAGCTTCAGTCACCCGCCAGCCTGAAATCAGCCCTCAGCCCCTCACTCAGACTGGCCAGGCACCCCAGTTGGGACCCCCACCCTGAAGGGGGTGTGACCAGCTGCAAACAGCCATCAGCCCCTCACCCAGGTTGGCCAGGCACCCAAGTGGGACCCCCACCCTGATCCGGGACACCCTTCAGGGCAAACCAGCCGGCCCCCACCCATGCACCAGGCCTCTATCCTATATAGTAAAAGGGTAATATGCCTCCCAGCACCGGGATCAGCGGAGCCGTGAGCCTCCCAGCACTGGTATCAGTGAAGTCGCGAGGCCTCCTAGCCCCTGGAGCAGCGTGACAGGGGGCAGCGCCCAAACCCCCTGATCGCCCTGCGGCTCTGTGTGTGACAGGGGGCGGGCCACAACCTCCCTATCCGCCCTGCTCTGTTCGTGACAGGGGAAGGCACCCCAACCCCCTGATCAGCCCTGCTCTGTGCCTGATAGGGGGGAGCTCCCCAACCCCCTGATCGCCCTGCGGCTCTGTGTATAACAGGGTGCGGCGCCCCAACCCCCTGATTGGCCCTGCTCTGTGTGTGACAGGGTGCGGCGCCCCAACCCCCCCCCCACCCCACGGGCCCTGGTCTGTGTGTGACGGGGTAGAGCCATAACTTCCCCATCGGCCCTACC
>NW_005871098.1:95301-99633 GCF_000147115.1 Myotis lucifugus
TGCACCAGGCCTCTATCCTATATATGTAAAGGGTAATATGCCTCCCAGCACCGGGATCAGCGGACCGCGAGACCTCCGGCACCGGATCAGCATGACAGGGGGCAGCGCCAAACCCGTGATCGCTCTGCGTCTCTGTGTGTGACAGGGGGTGGGGCCACAACCTCCCTATCCACCCTGCTCTTTTTGTGACAGGGGAAGCGCCCAAACCCCCTGATTGGCCCTGCTCTGTGAGTGACAGGGGTGGCGCCGCAACCTCCCCATCGACCCTGCCTTGAGTGTGACAGGGGCGGTGCCCAACCCCCCAATCGGCCCTACCCTGAGCATGACTGAGGGTGACATCGCAACCTCCCGATCCGCCCTGCTATGTGCATGACAGGGGGCGGCGCCCCAACTCCCCAATCAGCCCTGCTCTGAGCCTGACCAGGGGCTGCACCTAGGGATTGGGCCTGCCCTCTGCCACCCAGGAGCAGGCCTAAGCCAGCAGGTCGTTATCTCCTGAGGGGTCCCAGACTGCGAGAGGGCACAGGCCGAGCTGAGGGACACCCCCTCCCCCCCGAGTGCACAAATTTTTGTGCACCGGGCCTCTAGTCTATAATAATAAAAGCATAATATGCTAATTAGACCAGATGTCCTTCCAGAGGACCTTCCAGACAAAGCCGGGGCTGTGAGGGAAGCCTGGGTCCTGGGTGCCTGCCAGCGATTGGAGCAAAGCCTGGGTCCCGGGTGCCTACTGGTGGCCAGAAGGAAGCCCAGGTCCAGGTGCCTGCTGGCGGCTTGAGGGAAGCCCGGGTCCTGTGTTCTGGAGGGAAGCTGGTGTCAGCAGCTGGGGGAAGGAAGTCCTTCTCTTGCACGAATTCCATGCATCAGGCCTCTAGTCTTCTATTATATAAAAGCCCAGCGACTGTTACGGTGGAACAACCAGAATGACTGGTCACTATGACGTGCACTGACCACCAGGGGGCAGACACTTGAGGTAGGAACTGCCCCCTGGTGGTCAGTTTGCTCCCACAGTGGGAACGCTGCTCAACCAGAAGCCAGGCTCAAGGCTACCAAGTGTAGTGGTGGTGGCAGGAGCCCCTCCCACCTCTGCGGCAGTGCTAATGAGCAGCAAGCCAAGCAGTTAGAAGTGAGCAGGCAGGCGGTTAGGAGTGTGGGGTCTTGAATTGAAAGAGACCACAGGCCAGGCTGAGGTATTCCCCCCGACACACACACACACACACACACACACACACACACACACACGAATTTTGTGCATTGGGCCTAAAGTATGATATAATATATATAGGAAAATGCTTTGTCAGCTAAAAATGTACTGTGGATTATAAACTGATGTAATTTTTCCATAGTAATAAGATAATGGTTATTTAAAACTATGTCTATAGTTATACATGTAAAAAAGGTTGTTTCATAATTATTTATAATTACTATAATTTACATTACACTTTTCTGCCAGAATCTTACCCACCTCCGGAATTCAGGTAGCGTTTCCCAATGTGTACAACAGGATACTTGTCTGCTAGTCTCTTATCTGGCCACAGAATTCCATCTGCTGCAAAGACCACTTTGTGGTTTGACTTTTGAAACTTTTTTAGAACTTCTTCTGGACTGCCAGCAAATATGACATCAAAGCTGTTTAGTGAAGGGAAAACATTTTAAAATATATTAAAAAATACATAAACCAAGAAACAGTCTCTAATAAAGGTCAGAATTTAGACTACAACAAAAGATTAACACCAACTATTTAGAGAGTACACCAAACAATTTTCCCTCAACTTAAAGTATATGTATAGTATTAAATTACTAGTGTTTACATTACTTTTGAAATTGAGGTCCATATAAAAGACAAATTTTGTAGTAATCAGTCTTACTATTTTTTCATTAATCACTTATTCAACTAAATCAAAATTTTAAAAGTATTGAAATGTTAAAATGTCAGTAGCTTGCTATCTAATAATATAGACACAATCATTGACAGAACTTTCCATTGTAACTACTTAATGTTTCAATTTAATTTGTACCCATCCATTATAATTTCTGAAGATTTCATTGCCTTGAAAAAAATTCGACCAACTACTAAGTGTCATAAATATTTATATATTAAACTTATATTTTAATCACAACTAAGCCTGAAATCCTAAAATAGTGTATAGATACGCACATCTTTTTAAACCTCAATAAATTTGAAAAACAATATAAAAGTTGATACTTTTATTTAATATCTATAGTTTCACTGATTTTATACAGATTTTATTCCTCACAGCCTATTTACAGAATCACAATGAAGTAACAAAATATGAAATATGAAAGCCTAATATATTCTCACTCTGTAATAAGTTCTCTATTCTTGCTACAACCACAACTTCTTTTGCATTTTCCTTTTTTACATCAGAGTACCTCAAGGCCAAAGATTTCCAAAGATGAAAACTTAATGACTTAACATCCCAGGTAACAAACAATAAAGCAAACTGATGCTCTTTAATTCAGTACCACCTCTTCCTCAAGTCAATTGTCCAGAGCAGCCATGGGCAAACTACAGCCTGTGGGCCGGATTTGGCCCGTTTGAAATGAATAAAACTAAAAAAAAAAAAAAGACCATACCCTTTTATGTAATGATGTTTACTTTGAATTTATATTAGTTCACACAAAAACTCCATCCATGCTTTTGTTCCGGCCCTCCGGTCCAGTTTAAGAACCCATTGTGGCCCTCGAGTCAAAAAGTTTGCCCACCCCTGGTCCAGAGGCACTGCTGTGACATCTAAATGGAGGAGGAAAGAGGCTGCTCCACAAGCCTCTTCCAGCTAGACTTGCTCTCAAGGAGCTTGTTAATATGCTAGGATAGTAATAATGCATCAAGAAACATTTAGTAACTTTGTGAAAATTTAAATTCTTTGTTGTTTAAAGAATGACACATGGGATTGCATTGAATCTATAGATGGCTTTGGGTAGTATGGAGAGTTTAACAATGTTGATTCTACCAATCCATGAACACAGTATGTACTTCCATTTGTTTAGATCTTCCTCTATTTCTTTTTTCAACAGGATATAGATTTTCAAACTATATCCTGTAGTTTTCTGAGTATAAGTTTTTTACGTACTTAGTTAAGTTTATTCCTATGTATCTTAATTTATTTGTTGCTATGGTAAATGGGATTGATTTTTTAGTTTCTCTTTCTGTGAGTTCACTGTTGGTGTATAAAAAAGCCATAGATTTCTGGGTGTTAATTTTGTATCTTGCTATATTGCCGAATTCATTTATTAAGTCTAGTAGTTTTTTGATGGGAGTCTTTAGGGGTTTGTATGTAAAATTTCATGTTATCTGTGAATAAGGACAGTTTTACTTCTTCTTTTCCAATTTGGATGCCTTTTATTTCTTCTTCTTGTCTAATTGCTATGGCTAGCACTTCTAATACTATGTCAAACAGGAGTGGTGAAAGTGGGCATCCCTGTCTTGTTCTTAGGGGAAATGGATTTAGTTTTTTTCCCATTGAGTATGATGTTGCTTGTAGGTTTGTCATATAAGGCTTTCATTATGGAGGTATGATCTCTCTATTCCCACTTTGCTGAGAGATTATAACAAGAAAGGGTGTTGGATTTTGTTAAATACTTTTTATGCATCAATTGATATGCTCATGTGATTTTTGTCTCAATTTGTTTATGTAATGTATCATGTTTATTGATTTGCAAATATTGTACCAGCCTTGTATTCCTGGAATAAATCCCACTTGGTAATAGTGTATGATTTATCTAATGTAATGCTGGATCTATTTTGCTATAATTTTGTTGAGGATTTTAGCATCTATGTTCATCAGGGATATTGGCCTATAATTCTCTTTCATTGTAGTGTCTTTAACTGGTTTTGGGATTAGGATAATGCTGGAAGAGCTTGGGAGTGTGCCTTCCTCTTGAATTTTTTTGAATAGTCTGAGAAGGATTGGTTTTAGTTCTTCTTTGAATGTTTCATAAAACTCCCCTGTGAAGCCATCCAGACCAGAGGTTTTACTGCTGGAAGTTTTTTGATTACTGCTTCAATTTCATTGGCAGTTATCAGCTTATTCAGGTTTTTTTATTCTTCCTGATTGAGTTTAGAATATTGTATTTTTCTAGGAATACATCTATTTCGTCTAGGTTGTTCAGTTTGTTGGAGTAGAGTTGTTCACGGTATTATATTACAATCCTTTGTATTTCTGTGGGGTCAGTTGCTATTTCACCTCTTTCATTTCTGATTTTCTTTATTTGGGTCCTCTTTTGGTTTCTTGGTGAGCCTGGCTAGAGGTTCATCAATCTTGTTTATCCTTTAAAGAAACACCTCTTGGTTTACTGATATTATATATA